>NW_018403537.1:236898-275868 GCF_002113885.1 Mizuhopecten yessoensis | reverse complement strand
TTTTCAAAGCACATATAGTAGTCAGTCCACTCTGTAACCTTTGTAATATTGAAAGAGAAACCATCGAACACTTGCTCTGGGAATGTGAAGAGGTACAGAATTTAGTACAAAACTTAGATAGCCTGTTGGAAGCACTATATATTCCTTTTACAGTTAATAAACAAACTCTACTATTTGGTAAGATTGATAATAATAACAATCCTTGTCAGAAAGTGGATAATGAAATTATTTTAATCATAAAGCAGTACATTTACAAAACAAGATGTTTACATCAGACACTGAATGTCAATGCATTGATTTATGCCATTATGGATCATTTTAGTGTGCAGAAATATATCATTAGAACTAAGGGGGATGTAGCCAAAGATAAATTTCGAAACGGATGGAGAAAGTGGGAAAGGTTGCTACAGATAATGGGATGAATGATAAGATGTTGTTTGCGCATTCACATTCCCTGAATAGTTGGACAAATTCTTTCCTATTTTTTTAATTTTTTTTTAGTATATTTTTTAAAATTTGTTTTTAACTCTATTGACCTTATGCATATATATATAAATCACCAGTCCCTGACAAAACCAGCTCACTTGTTACATCATATTTGCATTTGCTAGTATTCCTCATTTGCAATCATACCGTCCATTCTTTTTCTCTTTTCTCCCCTCCCCTCCCCTCTCCCTCTCTCTCTCTCTCTCTCTCTCTCTCTCTCTACCACCCCCTTCCCTTACCTTTCCTGAAGAAAATGACAAAAGACAATGCTCTGGAGTTTGAGTTATACCTGTGTGTATTTTTTCTGTCTGCTTCTCTCAAGCTCTGATATGCCTCCTCTTTAACTGCATTTTTGTTTTGTTTTCTTTTCATATTTCTTAATTCAAATGACTGTCATTTGTGTATTGTGTGTGTGTGTGTGTATGGGTAAGTGTAAGTTTGAGCGAATGCCTGAGTATATTTTGTATTGGACATTTGATTCAGGGCATGAAATATATCACTTTGAAGCTGTGTATGTCCATGTGAATTGATGTATACAACAACTAAGTGGGTGATTTTAAATGTGAGTATGATGTTTGTAAATCTGGAATGATGATGATATCATTATGAATTAATGATGTTGAGGATGATGATGATATGATGATGATAATAATACGTTGATGAAGATACAAATGGAATGAAGATTATGATTGAAGATGATGATTGTATGATGATGGTGATGCTTGTATGATGATGAAGATGATATCTATATGCTGATGAAGATACATATGGAATGATGATTGTATGATGATGATGATGATGATTGTATGACAATGATGGTAATAATAATGTTGATGATGGATGATGGCAATGATGATGATTGAATAATTATATATGAAAGATGATGATGACGATGATAAAGATGAATGATGATGATAATGATATCATGAAGACAATGATAATGATTGTGATAATGCTAGATCCATGTCCGTGTGTGTATGTGTGAGAATGCGTGAATGTCCTGTTTATGTATATGTATATGTAATGAAAAAACTTGAAAAAATAAAACCATTACAAAAGAAAAAAAGTTACCAGTGTGGTGTTTGGGTTCTGTTACAGGAAACGACGAGTACCAAGTCTTTATATAGTGGGTAATTTATTTATTTATTTTATCCCTGTAACAATATTAAAACACACATGAGACAATATACAGAAAAGAATTCGCCTCGACTAATAATACATTTACATATGGACAATTCACTTTGTAACGTACGATACTTTTTAAAAGCAGTAAGGTTTATACAACACTTATTTTAAGAAGTAGCCTAGAAAACTATATATGAATATGGTTCACTTAGAATACAAGTAAACTACACCGAAGTATAGTATCCGCGTTAAATAAGTTATAGCATTTCTGATAAATATAAATTATAGAGCATGAATATTTATTAGCATAAATATTAAATTTAGCAAAAGCTTATAGTTGACCAATAGCTTACCCTGTGTGTGGTACCTGGGATCCACTAGTATAAACAAACATGTTGAGAGGTTTAAACGTATCTCTCCAAATTTTGGCAGGTATGTATCTATATGACATTATACAAAGTAATACTACTTAGACTCAATATATTTTACTGAATCTTTAGGAAAAGACAAATCTAACAGGGTGCCTCCCCCCCCCCCTGTTTTAGAACTTTGTTGCCCCCAACATAATGCGGGTTGCTACCAACGTACCTTTATTAAAAGAACGTTTATTTAATCTCAACAAATATTGAGAAGCTAACACAAGAAATCTTAATTTAAAAGTATTGAAAACTAACATTATAATACAATAGGAACAATTTCTTAAAAAAAACATAGTAAGCTATTATATAAATATACAAATTCACTGGCATAAGAAATAAAATCACTTCTTCATCACCAATAGATGATTGCCGTCAAAATTGTATCCGTACTAGGCGCAAACAATCCATCTTGGAGAAGTGATCTTAAATATTCTGCTTTCACCTTCCTTGGGTTAGTCACCAGATCCGTTGCCATGACGAAGTCCCCATATCTGTCCGGCTTTCGTCTCGTCCTATTGGACCGTCGTATTTCCGGCGACGAGGGGGTATCCACGTCCTGCACCTCCTCAACAACCGGGTGTTCCTCCTCGTTGGACTCTGTGCCCTCCGTAGAAGTTTCATCGGTGTTTCCTTCCATTATCGACTCATGGTCTACAGGATCGCCTCCGTCGACATTCGATGGAACGTCCTGTCCGACGTCTTCCCCTTTTTCGCAGATCCTTTCCCCTTCTTTGGTGTTGGCATAAGATCAGTAAGGGGCCGGGCTATCTTCGGGAAATCATATATAAATTTCTGATAGTAGCCAGCGAAACCAAGAAATCGACGAACATCTTCAGGGCAAGTAGGTGTCTTCAAGTTTCTGATCTTATCAACCTTCTCTGGGTCCGCTTAAATTCCATCCTCGCTAACTACAAATCCCAGGTATTTCACCTTACGTTAGAAGAATGAACATTTCTTTGGAGAAAGCTTTATCCCATGCTGTCGCAGTCGGTCAAGTTCCCTAGAGAGGTTTTGAAGATGTTCCTCGAATGTTGAAGAAAATATGATTACATCATCTAGGTATATGAAGCAATCAACCATATGGAGCTCACCAAGGCATTATTCCATTAGCCGCTGATAAGTTGCTGGGGCATTCGCAAGACCGAACGGCAGTCGATTGAATTCGTAAAACCCCAGAGGGCCGTCGGTGAATGCTACTTTCTCCTTGTGTTCTTCCTCAACTTCCACTTGATGGTAGCCACTCTTCATATTGAGTACAGAAAAAAACTTTGCACCCGAGTCTAGAGTCTAGAATAGAGTTGTCCATTCTTCTTGCGCGCCAATACCACTCCAGAACCCCAGGGCGAATGGGATTTTCTTATCACTCCACAGGTAAGTAGTTGCTGAAGGTGATCCCTAACCTCCTGAACCAGACCGGGTGGTATCCTCTGGTGACGTTGTTTAAACGGGCAGTCATCATCTAGTTCAATTTTGTGAGTAGTACCAACTGTGTGTCCAATTCTCCACTTGAAAAACAAATATAGATAGTACTTCTTTTCCAGTCGGTTCCCCTCTTTCCATTTCCTGGGCAGCGAGGTTGTTCCTTACAGCCACGGGCTGTATTTCGCAAACTAATCCCCGTGGCGGGACAACTACTGTTCTGGTGGTAACATTGGAAATATTAACGTTGATAATCCCAACTGCTTGGGAAACATCTAAGTCCTCTGTCAGTACTGAAGTAGGCGTGGCATCTTTGAGCGCGCATACATTAGGGCAAGGCAGCTCCTTTTCCACTTGCAATGGATGTTAACTTGTCGGTTTGGTGGTATTGTCTCGTTATCCCTCTCCGCACTACGTAGCACAGCGAGACAGTAGTTGTTATGCTGTAGCTGTTTCTCCTGAAGTGAAATACAACGAAAAGACATGTACCAGGGTGTAGTTAATGGCGCTTCCTGGAGATAACGCGGGCCAAACCATTCCTGACATCTCCTCATAAAATGAGAGAGTACGTTGGTTCCTAGCAGAACTGGTATGCGCTTATTGAAGACATAATCGGGGATAACAAGTAAAAGGCAGTTGTTTTTTTTCTCGCCTTTTCTCCTTAAACTGTCTACTTCGATGTTGACTTCAATGAATCCGATGTATGGTTATACATCTCCACCAGCAACTTCAATCTTAAGTGCTCCATCCTTAAGTGGTTGTAGTGGTGTCCAAGATGGCTCCTGTAAAATGTTTCGTCAACACTTGATACGGTAGCACCTGTATCGAATAATGCCTTGGCCTCCAGTCCATCTATGAAGATATCGGCTATAGTACACCTCCCCAATCGACCAGGTGGTCCCTCATCTGGTGTCTCCCTACTGGTAATATCCATGCTGTCCTCTAGTCGCAGACCCCAAGATGTAACCGATTCACCTTCCTTCTGCTTTGCACTATAAAAGGATCGTAGTATTGTATCTATGGATTCATTTCGGTCGTATACAGATTCCATCTTTTCCAGGATAGTTGATAAGGAAGCCTGGGGTCTAAGTCTCATCAACACATTCTTGGGCTCTCCTCTCAATGATATTCTCACAGCCTCATTGATGCCCTCCTTGGAATGTGTAACTTCCAGCATGTGACACTTCACCTCATACTTCCAATGCTCATAGGTAACATATCCCTTTGATAGAGGCGGATCCCGCGAAAAGGTTGGTGATCTTGGCCGTGTGGTGTTGTGATGAGTCGAAAGCATCCCTTGTATCCTCTTGCTCTTTAGGTTCATTATGCTGAGCTGCTGCAAATCGGCTACTCTTCCAGCCTTAATATTTGCTCCCATTTCCTTGAACATGGCGTAGAGTGTCTCTGCCTCAGCTGTGTCCGACTTTATCTCTTACTTACCAAGTGATATATAAAAAGTACAGGAATAACTACACAGTAATAAAAAAACTAATACACAAATAACTTACCAAGTCCTGACAAATATTACTGAAAAAAACACCAAAAGTCCAGGTGTGTGTGATGAGCAATAACACGATGACAAAGTAAGCAAAGTCCAATTATGTAATAACCTGGAAAACAATAGTAAGTCTAGTTTATTTGGCTACCTGAAAAAAACAAATATTACTTACCTCAGTCCATTTATGCAATGTTTAGATTCCAAAACTCAAGTGTTGAATATAATTAAACAGACTAACTTAAGATGAAACTTAAATATATTAATTAAAGTAAACAAACCAAGACATCTTAACTAAATTTCTTGTTTCAGTACGAACTTGGAACCTATCATAGCCATCTTGTAGGACACAACTGTCAATGATATGAGACCTAGGCTGTGATTGGTGGAGACGAGAACGAGACAAGCAGCGACAGCCATCGTCTCTACAGCGCGCCGGGTATAAATTGCGGGCCTCGTGCGTTATTTGGTAGACTGATAGGACTGGTGAGCCAGTCGACTAAACTGGAAAGTACCAGCAGTCTCTGGGACGGAGACACCCTGGTACCAAGTGTCCCATATCACCTTCAACCACAAATAACTTTTTAACAAATAAATACTCTAACTTTATATCCAATCGCCGACGGATTAACCATCAACTATAGATTAGCACTGAGCTATCTCAGTTCGTAGTCAACTCAGGAATATCGTTAGGCCTAGGTACAATGTATTTAAATAGCGGGACAATTGCTTGTTGACAGCGGTAACAAGACTTGTTCCGAGGGGATTTAGATACTTAGGTGTAGCATTTAGCCGGTAAAGGATGGGCATTATACCGTCCGTTACTGGGGTGGTAATTTAGGTAGTAAAATAAGGTAGTAAGGTAGGAAATCATGGACGTAAGCACGTTGTTTTGCCATGGGATGCACAGGCTCACGTGTATTGTCATTATTTGGAATAGCGGGGGTGCAGGAGCGTGGACAGCGCCTGGTATGACCGGGTGCCGCGATCTGGAGGGTGGCAAGTAGGTTTAGGCCATCCTCAGACGTGGAGGGTGCGTTTGGTTTTACCTCACATTTTCCCAACTATGACACTTGCCTATATTGAAATTAACATTAAATTCCATATATTTAATACAATTTTCTGCACTCTGACGACACATATAGGCATTAGTTATGGTTCGGACATTAGTTTGGAGTTTTAAGTTCAGGGAAACTAAAAGGAAAGGGGTAGGCATTACACAAACACATTATTTCATAGGTTTATAGGCCCAAAGGAGCCTTGTCAAGTTGGGGAATTTCATTATTTTAAATTACATTTATTGTTATTTATAAATACTTTTTCTGGGAACAGGGCTTGAACAGCTCAAACTGGTGACTTTTATACGTATTTACAGGTTTTTGTTTTATTTCTTTTATTTTTGAAGATTTTTTAACAGTACATTATACATTTACAATTCATTTTTCCATACACATACACACACTCATTCCATTTCTAGTCGTTAGCAAAAATTCAACAGGGAAAAGGGGTACATGATGACAAGACAAAGGACTTTGATGGATCTATTAAAAGAAATAATTCGTTCATGAGTTAAGTCTCTCATTATTGTTATTTTTATTATAATATTATATTATAATATTATATTATTATTGATATTGCCAGGGACTTTGACCAGTTTTTGTTTCAACTATATTTCCATACACTTATATATTGTAAACACTTGTATAATATAGATATCACTAGAGAGGATATAAAAATATGGCATTGATATAGTAAATAGTATTTACAGTTTTGATAGGACGAATTACCTCCCCTTTTTGTTAGCAATTTTCTTTAGAGCCTAGGTCATCGTCCCTTTATTTCTATTGTTATATAAGTTTACTCAGGTGTATTTCTAGTCTTGGTTCATTTAGTTAGCTTAAAATGTATTTGTTATTGTTAGTTTATTTTGTTATTCAGTCTATAATTTCAAAGATTAATTCCTTCCAGTTATTATACGATTAAGTTTGAAAATGTTCATATATGGTGTCCATTCTTCCCAATTTATCCCAAAGTCCTTACTTTTATTTTGTTATATAATTAATTATAATTTTGTTTGTAAATATAAATTGTTGACTCTATTTCAATTTTCGGGTTGTACTTTCAAACGTGTCCAGCCGGGATTGCAAAAGAACATAGCAGTGGAGAGTAATGAGGAATGGATGCGATAACATTATCAAAACACAACGCGCAGTACAATACTACTATTTATGGAAGCACCACCCATTCGCCAGGCCTCCCCTCTTGCTACACATATATCCAACCTCTATCACATACACAAGATCACGCAAACATTACAAATATGTGGGCTCGTCCTTAAATGGCATTAATTGCTAAAAGCACATTAAACAATATAAGTGGCTGCTGCCACTTCTCACCTTCTTTGGAACCATCGGTGTAAAGTTGTGTATGAGAAGGGTAATTCGAAATGCATTCCCGAAAGGAGGATTTGTGTTCTTCAGATATGTTAAAGTCAGCTATGTAAGTCAACTTTATGTTGAGTTTTTGTAGGAAATTTGAAATTCGGATACCGAATGTTGGCAGAAGTGTTTGGTTTTGGATATTTTGGTATTTTGGGTTGAATACTTGTTCGAAAGCAGGATTTTTGGGGTTTGATTTTAATAGAGCTGCGAACTGTAATGCAAGTTTTTTCCTTCTGTCATTAAGTGTCATTCGCTTCCACGTACAGGCTTTTTACAGGTGTTGTTCGAAAAACTCCAAGGGCTAGACGTAGCCCTTGGTTATGGATTGGGCCTAGCATTTGCAGGTAAGAACTCCGCGCCGACCCGTATGCCATAGAACCATAATCAAGTTTTGTTCGAATAAGTGATCTGTATAGGCGTAAAAGCATTTCACGGTCCGCTCCCCAATCAGTATGAGAAAGGACTCGTATAATGTTTAACGCCTTGGAACACTTATCCTTCAGATACTTTATATGTGGTATGAAAGAAAGTTTCGAATCAAAAATGAGGCCGAGGAATATGTGGTATGAAAGATAGTTTCGAATCAAAAATGAGGCCGAGGAATTTAGTCTTTTGTGTGTGTGTTTGTTTGTTTGATTTTGTTTAACGTCCTATTAACAGCTAAGGTCATTTAAGGACGTTCAACAACAGGAATTCAAGTGTAAGGATTGGGCCATTGTGTGATTTTCGATTTAAGATTAAGAGAATTTGAAGCCGTTTTCGTCTTTCCAATTTTGTAGTTTGTTTAAACTCTGTTGAAGTTGTCGTTATGTCGTGTGCATGTTCTTAGATCTGTAACAGATCAAGAGGTCATCTTCAAATAACGACCTTTCTGTTGATTGACCAAGACATTTGACTATATCGTTGATTTTGAGACCAAAGAGGGTGACTGATAGGATTCCACCCTGTGGGACTCCCATTTCCTGTTTAGACGTTTCAGAAAAAGTTGAACCAACACGGCCTTTGAAGTGTCTATCTGATAGGTAAATAGATTGGGAAGGTTTCCACGTACGCCAAGGTCGTAAAGATCTTTCATGATGCCATACTGCCATGTAGTATCATATGCCTTCTCAAGATCAAAGAACACGCAGACATTCAAATACGCCCACATATCACAGAAGGGACACATCCTTAAATGACCTTAACTCTTTGAAGCATGTAATACCCAATAACGCAGTGGTAGAACTAGACCATATAACGTCCGGATGTTGTGATAGTTGAGGCAGACAAAACGTTGATGCCAGCTACAGAAGCATAATGTCGCCAGCGTGTGTTGATGCTGATGATGGCGAAACCAACCTCGCCACATGACAAACATCAGATAAGGGGGTTTGACGCGTTCCGGAATTGCAAGATTGCATCTAAAGTATGTTGCGACTTTAATTGTGGTGTTGCATCAGTGCTATCATTTACAATTTATATCGGTATGTATATTCAATGTTGTTTTCACAAATCACTGTTAAGAGTTTTGCGAAACAAGAGGTCTCGTTAAAACATGCTTGTTTATGGATTGTTACTAATGGACATATTTAGGTGATTGTGATGAATGCGCGTTGCTTCTGTATGGGTTTGGTTTATAGGGTTTAACGTCCTGAAAGGATAAGCGTCGATGTGTGTTATGTAGGTTTGTGTTCCGGAGACAGGTTATGCTTGTGTTTTCCCACTGGTATTATAGCGCGGATCTCTGGCTGCCTTTTTTACTGAAAATATCATGCCGAGGGCACCCAGCACAGCTTTCCACCCGGTCACATTATACTGACAACGAGTGAACCATTTGTCAATTTCCTAAATGCTTAACGTTCAGCAGGGAATAACAACTTGGCCTGGGGACAGACCTCATTGCCTTCCTCACCCGGGTAATTGTTCAACATTAAAGCCAAAAACGAGGTATAGCCAGGCAAGGCGATAGGAAATAAAAGGTAGTTAGTAGTAGACAGAAATGAAAATATTGCAAAGAGTGCAACAGAATTATTTTGGTCGGTTTTGTGTCCCAAAGTTAAGGGCAAAAGAGCATATACCAAATTCTGCAGGGGGTTCCAATACTACTGGCATCTTACGATTCGTACGACAGCAGGTATATTCTTTTCTAGATCACGTCCTACAGTGATGTATTGACATTGAAAAATAATTGTGATTATATTCAGAAAGAGTATTTGGTTTTCATTACCTCGTTTCCAGATTTGGCATATTATGATCGTGGAAGCACCAAAAAGACTTTTCGTGTTATTTGCAATTAAAAAAAAAATGACAGAAATTCTATCAATACAAGAAAATTTGTGTATTTGTTTGGGGCTTAAAAGTCCTCGCACCAGCCAGGGTAAAATGAGGACGGGTGTCTAGGAATAGGAAGACGCCGCCTGAAACAGAATGTAGAATTATTGCAATTGGGGTAGCCGATCAATTTTGGTTTATTCGTAGAGGACACACAAGAAAAACCTCTGATTCTGCAGGTGCCCACATTAGTCGCATTTTTGCGATACACATGTAGTGCAAATACAGCAAGTATATTCTTTCCCCGTGCATGCACGGGTTAAAAAAAGAGACGGAAAACCCATTAGGCCTGCATCGCTCACCTGGTATTAATCTCACACTTGTAACCTTCAAAGTGGACTAAGATAAAGTAACAGAGAAACATCCAACTTGAAAAAACTGATTAAATCGAGTATAAATACATGGCAATAGTCACTTGAGCAGACTATGGCACCTTCTTCTAAGGCTCATCATGAGGGCACACGCCTAAAATGGATATTGTGGTACAATGCTACTACGACTATCAGGAATAAAAAGAACATGCATAATACATGACGCAACCAATGCAGAAAGGAATCCAAAAATAATGTATCTTTTATTACATGTTCTTCGTTTAAAAATGTAGAGAAGTATAAGAAGTGGCATTTCACAAGCGTTACGTCATAGAACAGGTATCTAAATCTAAACTCGGGTAATAAATCCATTCTTGATCTGAAAACATTTCTTCGTTTTGGAAACGTGAAGACCAGCCTCAATGCATAACGTGTCGGGTACCATTTACAGTAAACCATTTGTTATCGAATTGTGTCGACCTTCAGTCAACTCGAAGCAATTTCTATGATAACGTCTTTATCCTTTTTTCGAAAAAATAAGTTGACGTTTGTCTTTTACCTTTATGTTCGTTTGATGTTTTTATGTTGTATTTGTTTCTGTCGACCATTTGTTGACCCTAATGGCATATTCTGTGCTGATGGGCCGTTTAGCAAGTCAAAATAATAATAATTCTTCGTTTGTAACAATTACTATTGAAGGCATAAATATTGATCCAAAATGAATGTAAAACTTTCACCAGCACATGTTGTTGGCTTTCTTGAATGTCTGACTTGCTTGCTATGGTTGCCTTTATGACTTCTACTTCAGGGCAGTCAAGTGACAGGGTAAATCAACTGCAACCATCGCAATATGTGGTCTATTTCCTAATAAAAGTTTCTTCCTTGGCAATACCTCAGTGTTGGCCTCAGTGTTTAACGTTTGCCCAAGTAAGGGAAGAGATTAGTTCTGTCCCCTTTTCAGAAAGGTAAGACTTTTAAGTCGGCATCTGATCTGCAAGGAAGTTAATACACCATCCAGAGCACAGGCAGAACATTGCAATTACCTTTATGTTAATGTGACGTTAAAACAAATAAAACCAAATAAACCAATGCCCTCTTTGGCGAACGTTCAACCCTTCAGCTTAAAATTTGGTTTTTGGACTAACAAACACAAAGACTGGTAGGCAGTAGAGATAAGATAAAAAGTCCTGAAATGCCTTAACATCGACTTGGACGATTCTTGTTTATGTCCTCATAACAGCCAAAATATCAAAGTTGTAGCAACGGGACAGCAGATCAATTTTGGTCTCCTGTGTGTCCTCTAAGCAGATGAGACAAAAGCAACCTCCGATATTTCAAGGTCCACATAAGTTATACTTAGACGTGCAGTGGTTTCGTCAATGTTCTAAACAAAAGACAATATCTTCTTAAACATCTGTGATTCTGCGGGGGATGCTGGGGTAAGTCATTAGTCGCCTGTGCAACATGCAGATGGAGATACCAGGCCTGTACCTTTCTCAAACTTGGAAGTAGTCAGAAAATACAAAAATATACACATTGTAAAACCTTAAAATGATGACGTGTATCACAGCCATAGAGAAAACCGTCGAGACGAGGTTGTCCTTGTCCGATTCCTGGGCCGCTTTCGTTTACAGCGATCCAAACGTTTGGACGAGAGTTGTTCTTTATGAAATAAGGTCGGACCTAGTAATCTGAAGCTGCTTTTAGACGAGCATTGACAAAGCTTTGCTAGGCCTGCATAACTATTTGCAAGTCCGCCAGGATTTATACATGAAAATGTCCTATCTATAAACGGACTTACCGTTTTTTTCTGCCTGCACGAACAGGCCCCAGATGTTTTATTCTTACATTACCAATTCTTAGTAATTAAAGCCCGAAGACCAGCAACTTAAAGGAAAAAACTTGCTATAAGATTGCAGTGACCTTCAGCCAACAAAAAATCACATTGTTACAAATACCGTCTCTGAACAGAGAAAAAAAACCTCTTGGTCTGTTCAAAAATATATACATAACCATAGCCTCTTCTCTTTTTCAAGCTTGTTGTTTATTTGATGTCATTTTATACATTTAATGCGTCTTTTAAATCGGTTTAGATGGTAGGAGCAGGTGTACGTTTCAGGGGAAAACTGGCCTTCGGTATTCCACTATATGATCATAAGAGGCAACTAATTTGCCCCTCCCTATGAATCGGGGGTGGTAAACCTTAGTTGTCTTCTAAATAGACCTGTTGTTCCCATTGTATGTATATCATGAAAGGGACATGACGTGAAAAGACATATTTTTTAATGAATGTATGTGTTGTATGCACTTTCACTTATGTTACCTTGCTATCCCCATATTCATAGTCCGTTCCAAATGTCCAGTTTGACCACTTGAAATGTTCGGGAAAGCCATGTTAAAAATAGCGCCGATAACGTCACTTGACGGTTTTGAAACAAGGCTGTAAACACAGGTGTTGCAAAGTTTCCAATGGGGCCCTAGAGGCAACATGAGGCTGGGTGACTAATGAGGCGCCGCCTAAAACAGAAGATAAAATGGAGTCACGTCCTTAAATGAATGACTTTAAATAAGCCGTTAAGCAAAATAAAACCAATCCATGACTTTTTTGATCGTCTCTTGATTAAGTTTTGGTTCATTTTGTTTAATGTCCTAATAAACATCATGTTTCAGCCAAGGTCATCGATGGCGTGCTCCTTGGATGTATGCTGGTTGCAGCGTTTGTTGATATATTTGCTACCTTGCGATAGCGCGGATATGATGCTGAATTGCTACCTCACTGGAATGCTATGTCAAAGGCATCCACACGAGTATTCCGCCCGTATTTATTATACTTACAACGAGCAAACCTGTTGTAACGATAACCCTAAATGTTGAACATTAAGCAGGAAATAACAGCTTCCATTTTAAGAATTTTAAGTGTTGGCGTACTAAGGTATAATTGTGGTACTGCCGAACAAGGCGCTGGGACACAAACATGTTTTCAGTAGTAAAACATTACAAGATGTTGCAATTGGGGTAGCAGATCAATTGTAGATTTTCGAATGTCCTTTAGGCAGAGGACAACACATTTTATCATCCACTGCTTAAAGGTCATTAAATTCTGAATTGGTACCACATGCTGTGCATTGTCAATGGCCTAAGCGTTTCATTAAAATCATTATGCATAATGTATAACCTGCCCCCCGATTTTACATTAGAAATGATAGAAATATACGTTCAAGCTGAAATTCATTATATGTTTATAAACGAATATTTAAACGAGTTTCATATCGAAAATAGCTGCAAGCTTAAAGGGACCACGGAACCAAATCAAAAACAGATTGTGGGTTTTTCCCTTTTGGGCAGACGATTTGATTTAGTAGGAAGGTGAATGCCTCGGGGCCTGCTTGTTTGATATTTAGGTGGCAGAAGTTTCAGAAGTTTTATGTGTGGGTTGAGCAATATATATAGATGTAATATGCATAAAAAAATCAAGTCTGCTTTTGTCTGGGTGAGTTTATTAATTGTGTAATTTGTTGTAAATTTTGGTCGATTTTTGGTGCCGAATTCAATACAAGATGGCGGCCCCCACATAAAAAAAGTTCAAATTGGCAGATTTTTTAAATATTTTATTTACAGTTGTGTAAAATGATATTCTTCAAATTGAGGGCAGGTACATCAGCGTGGATAACCCCATTTAACCGGGACAGTGGTGAACGTTAACACTATCGTCTATGGAAAATCCTTTGGTTCTACGGTCCCTATAGTTGAGGGACCAGGGAACCAAATCAAAAATAGATTGTGGGTTTTTCCATTTTGGGCAGAAGATTTAATAAGAAGGTGAATGCCTCAGGGCCTGCTTGTTGTATATTTAGGTGGCAGAAGTTTCAAAAGTTTAATGTGTAGGTGGAGCAATATACAGTATATAGATGCAATATGCAGTAAATACAGTTGTGCGAGATGATATTGTAATTTTTTAGTGATAACTCTCTGGGTACCTTGGGTACCAGCACAGTATAACACCCGGTCACATTATACTGACAACGGATGAGCCAGTTGTGATTAATATGCTGGACGTGTAGCAGAGCATAAGAACTTCCATTGCTAGTACTTTAATACATATGTAACAGCCAGGGACATAACCCATTGTCTATTTCATCTGTCATAAAAGCCAAAGGTGAGGCATTGCCAAGCAATAGGAAACCAAAAAAGGTTGTTAGGACGTAAAGAAAACATAGAGATCCCCGATGTCGCAATAGCGGGCAGCAGATCAATTTTGTTCTTCAGTAAACGACGTTTAGGACATTCAGGGGATACAGCAGGCAGCAGGCATATCCCTTCCACAAAAAAAACTAAGGGGTTGTTTGGGTAAAGAATACACCTGCTGTATCCCACGGCATGCTCTTAGTCGCCGACAAAAGTGCCCTTCCAATCTTCAGAGCTTACTACCTTTTCTTCTGTAGGGAGACATTGATTGTGTTAAAAAAAGCATCTTATGTGGGCCTCCTCCAGAATCGGTTTGTTTGTGAGAAGTATTAACAGAGACGCAATTTAAACTAATTGTTGACCTCATTTAAACACTTGTTGGAACACTCGGGATCTTTTTCGTTTCATATCTTTCCTGTCTCCCTCCGCACTCATTCCAACATCTTGGAACAACTTATAAAGAGGTTTACATATAGGCGGTATTTAAAACTATACGACAACATGAGCTCTCTGTGAACGCTACTAATGTACCATTTATCTCAATAAATACGAACAAAACAAGATATACATGATGTATTGTTTTTAATTTGGTTCGACACCTTTTACCATGATTCTCCCTGAATTATATCGGCGCCCCCATCAACAGCAATAACAGACGGGAAATGGAGAATATAGTGGGAATCCTTTCATATCATTCGGTAATGCATACAAGTGTCATTCTAGTTTTATACTTCCACATTCGAAGAACCCATGCAATCCCCATTGTGAATTGCTGCATCATTATCTCCATGGAAGTCACCAGTGACCACGACATATGTTGTTGCGAGTGGCAACATAATCACTTCACGAGACGTTGTAAAGTTTCCACATCACTTTCTCCTTTGGTTTTTCACGTGTCCTCATCAATAATCACCTGACTAAAGTTAATCAATTGCGTGTTTTTTGAAAGGAAAGACCTGTGTCCCCTAGTACAGGGCACAACAACATATCCCTAATTCTAACAGCATATGTATTCTTTTCTTGATTCCTGATCTGAAGGGGTGACAAGAAGGAGGAATGCCATTTTAAAACTTAACCTGTGTTATGTTTTATTGCAGCATATATATTTTTGTAATATCTTGATATACAGGTAACGTTTTGGAACATCATAATAAAAAAGAACAATATATGCGAGATTATTAACCCTTCCCCATTTTTTCAAGAGACGGGCATTCATGTCAAAAACAAAATATTTTCCTACAAGAAAAACAACAACACTTTGCTTTATAGTTAAATCGATGTATAGGAAACCAAAGTCAATTTGTATTGTAGTGACAAGGCAGACACATATGTAGTGTCTGGAATATATGATGTCGTCTGACACTGTTGCGAGAACCTTGATTCCCGATAACATGTTCTATAGAGTCAGACGCCTGGACCACTAATGATGGGATGATACCACGACTGCCATATAAATATCTAGCTGTCACTAGCAACACTTTTTGCTATATCCATAAAACATGAATACAATATCCGGAAAATACCCTAGACATAGACACATGCCGCGAATCTGCACGTCTGGGTTCTGTCGATCTATAATTTCAAGAGGAGAATATAAATGTAATTGACTCCTTGCATTTAAATGAACTTATGCTTTTTTATGGATAAGTTGGAACAAAAGACCATGCATTGTTTCATTGCCTTTAATATTATCATATCACCGGTTCTGATGCCGATTGTATCAATCAACCTCATCAGCACAGTATTCTGTATTCAGTTTATATACGGAAAACGGTTTCGAAGTGTTAAAAATGTAGTTGCAATGCCCTGCTAAACGTTATTAAATTAGTTTTGTGCCCTTTACGTGGGAACAAAAATGCAACAATGTAAAAGGAATACACACGACGGACGAAGACGGATACAAATCTTCGAAAAACTTCTTTTGAATAGCCAAAAGGCACAAGATTAGGAGATTGATCAGTATCATGCTCAAATGATTGACTGATTCACTTTCAAGGTCCCTGTAGGATGCCGGGATAAAAGACTGCAAAATTTCTTCAAATGAATTACCTATGCCGACTTTCAATGTAAAAGGGGTCAAATGTGTCAATAGTTTCTTCTAAATATACAGACGGCACAAATAAATAACCTTTGCCAGCCTTCACGGTCACAGGGAAGACATATTTAATAAGTTATTAATATTATTATTAAATGCTTAACCGCCCATCAACACAGGATAGGCCATTAAATCCAACAATTGGGCGAAAAAACCCCAATGCAAAATAAAAACATCAAACAAATTTAAACGTTAAAAAACAAACGTCAATTTGAATACTGAAACTTGCTGTGATGACTCAAATTTTATTGAAAAGTCCAACAGCTTTCAGATTGAAAATTGAAGAGACATTTATGTTTTCGAAAAGTGATTTAAGACATGTAATGTTATCGTAGAAATTTTCTCGAGTTGATTTAAGTCAAGATTTTATTCTTTATTACATCAAGATAGTTGGCCTGTTGCTTAGTATAACCCATTTTAATATGTTTGCGCTTGGTCCTCTTTAAAGGTTTTGGTGTGGTATTAATACCAGGTGAGCAATTTAGGCCCATTGGGTCTCTTTCCAAAACGAAATCCGTAATAGATCAACAGGAATTCATGTCGCTATCGGCCTCCGTATGTTTCCATGACGTTTTACTGTCGCCATGCCGAAGACACCCCTCATTGTATTCCACGCAGTTACATTATACTGACAACGAGTGTTGCGATATTTGGTTTGGTTTGGTTTACTATTGTATAACGTCTGTCTTATCAACAGCTATGGTCATTTAAGGACGGTCTCCCCTGTTTGCAAGATGCATGCGTGTAGCGTATACGTGTGTGCTTGTCTCCTTGTGATAGCGCGGAACTGATGCTGACTTTATAGTGCTACCTCACTGAAACATACTGCCGAAGACACCAAGCAGGACACCCCACCCGGTCACATTATACTGACAACGAGCGAAGCAGTCGATCCACTCCTAAATCCCTGAAAGTAAAGCAGTAGTAAAAACTACCATTTTGACAGACTCTGGTATGTCTCGGCCAGGGGACAGAACCCAAAGCCTTCCTCACAGAGGCAAACGCTCAACTAACGGCCAAAAGTGAGGCATTGTCAAGGGAGACCCTAGGAAGAAGAAAAATAATTAGAAAGAAGAGAAAAGATAAGATCCCAAAGAGTAACTATCGTGTCTTCAACTGTGTGAAATCAACTAAATATTCCCTTGTGACAATCACAACTTTCAAATATAAATGAAGACAAGGTAGAGTAAAATAACGTGCACGATTTAACAAGGAATCTAACCAAAAACTTATTTGAAAAAAGGACAACAAAATTGTGTTAATTGGTTTCATTACATGCGGAAAAGAAATGAAACATGCACAGGAAATGATAACTCGATTACTTTATAACGTCCGGATAATTAAGGTAAACAGCACTTGTCCACATACATAGGTGTACTCCTAGCGAATTGAATAGGAATTTTGAATTTAACTCTTTCCGTACCGGAATGCCAAACTGTACTCACCTCCGCACATAATAAAAAATATAATAAAATGGCGAATTTGCTATGTATTTTATATATAGACAATGTGTAACCGCCGCTAAAAATAAATAGGTAACCTTAATCCAATGTTGTTATTTAAGGAATGATTTTTATTTTTTCAACATTTATGAGGTCATAACAACAATGAGTTTATGGACATATTGAATGAATCGCGTTAGCGATTCATGTAAAATATGTCCAAAAACCCATTGTTGTTATGACCTCATAAATGTTGAAAAAATAAATATCATTCCTTATATTTACATTGACGAATCCTTTCAGTGGATCGATATAACAACGAATAAAACAAATAAACAGGGTTTGTTCCTGCTTATACACGGGTGCAACGCAGTGGCGAGAACAGTGTTTTTTCGCGGGGAAATGTGACACTATCGTGAGAGATCTTAGCAACCGTCAACAACAATAACACAACAAAATGTAGTTCCATATTCAATGTTTATTTGTAGCACAGGACACGTGAATACGTGGATATTTCACAAAGCACAGTTCAATAATATTTTAAGATGTAAGAATTAAGCATCTAGGTCGGTCGTTCCGAGTGAGTAGTTTTTGTAGTGTATTACTACGCAGTGTGATCAGGTTACTATCAGTTCCCACGTGCTGAGATTCTATGAACACCTGTGTTATGCATTTATGAATGTATTTTTTGTCAATGGGTCTAAGCATACAGAATGTAAATATTGTTTCTTGTCGTTCTTCATAGACAAACACGTCTTCATTTTCGCAGCATTATGACTAACTGGCAGCTGATTATGACAGATAAATCGACAACGAATGATCCGATTCTTTTCAATCAGAACAGCATTGTTGTGCGGGTCCCTAACGGGGATTGAATTTGGTAACTTGGTCGTTTAGTTTCTCTAAATACAAGTACGTTTGATCGTGACTTATATTGAAATGTTCATGAGCCCCACTGGATTAACAACTAAGACACGTCAAGTTTGTTCCTGTGGGAATGAGAAACGACTCACTTTTAACGTTAAAAGTGAATGTTCTTTACTACGTTAGGCAGTTTAACCAATACTTAAGACATGTATGGAAACAATGCAATAGACACACAACGGAACACAATGGTAGTGTGATTACAGTAATTCAACACAGAGACGAACTGTTTAGTTCCTTTTTCTCATTTATATTAACTTAGTATGGTAAACATGAGGCTTGTTTGTTGACCAGGTTCGTGTTATTTATCGTCAATATATCTGTAAAGCTAAAGGTGAAATTGAAGGACTAAGTAAGTTGTTTGATGTCAGTCCTGACAAGTTCCCAGATAAACTACAGCGTCGTGTAACAAGAAGTCAGCCAACAGAGGGGCCGAGTTTGTTCCTGTGGGAATGAAAAAAATATACCCCGCTTCGAGCCGACCATAGTTGCAAAACCATAAATGGCCATTTACGGTGAAAACTCCTCAAAAGCCAAAGTCATTGCAAATAAATGTATGTCACCAGTGTCCGTTATTAGATTATTCAGTTTTTGTTGAAAATTTAAACCTTTCTGTACTGTAACTGCCAAACATTAGGAGACATGGACAATTTGATTTTGGTTTATTTTATTTACCGTCATCACAGCTAAGGTATTTTAAGGACATGTCTCCTTCTGTATAATGTATGTTTGATAGAGGCAGGGTATGTTGATATATTGCCTCTTTGCAATAACGCGGATCCAGCCTCAGATCTCTACCTCACAAGGGTTTAATCAGTTGTTTCCATTTCTTTTCAAGGTGATGCTCAGAAATACGTTATAACGCGAAAACTCACGTAATAACGTGAAAGTAAAGCTCGTAATAACGTAAAATAAACACGTTAAATCGCCAAATAACACGTTATTACACGAGCGTAAAAGTCGTCCCTTTCAACGCATTTATATGATATAAATTGTATAAAGAAGCCAAGTCGAACTCTATACACACTATCATTTTTAACAGTTTGAGTTGAATTGACACATGATGGATACAGATAGACGCCGGTTAATGACATTATGTTTTAATTGCTTGCTTATTTCAAATATTAAAATAACTATGGGGGGCAGATCGATTGGGGTTTCTTCAATGTTACCTTATCAGTAGATACAGGGGGCCATATTACTCGCCGTTTGACGATATATGTTGGGATAAAGTAGGCCTATTCTTTCCCCGAATTTGCAGGGGAGACCTGGAAAATATTGTCGACAGACATAAGGACAAACATAAGCACCTACCTTCCTTTATCCTGTATATAATTTCAGAATAATAATTAAGATTTGGTTATCCCTATCCGACTCTGGAACTGAGATTGAAATAAGATATCAATACTAAATCCCCAAATAAAATATGGTGTGTTTATAAAGATGTGGTCGGATTATATTCAATTGATGTTCATGAAGTCAATAAAGGAATAGTTTGACATTTCAAATGTTAATTGATGTTTGCCTGCCCAAGATTGCAACCTTACCTATGAAAGACTGTTACAATTTCTTTTGCGGTCGAAGTCTGAACTTAAAACAAGAAAGTAAGCAATCATACACTGTACTTACCAAAGATGCAGAACGCAGAAACGATTGCGTAACACACAATGAACGCTATCCGGATGTATAGGAAGTCGAACGGCGAGCTAAACTCCGCTCCCCGAGTGAAATTTAAACCATAAAATGTTCCATTTTCATCACTTTCGTTGGAAAAGAAGTTCATCATTAGCAATTTAACGGTAAAAATTGTTCACTGAAGTTTAATGTACACCCATCACAGTGACAGCATATGTTATGTAGCAGATATAGTTTTTCACAAAATACAATCCGATTCATTAATATCAATACCAGCACAAGAAATACTCATATGTGACATACAGCACATAACTGTACCTGACCTGAGGGAACAATTAATAAATGTAATCCAAGGGAAAGTCCCGCGATAAGTACAGACTAGTTTGTAGAACGGATAACGGTTGATCAATTGGCTCTATAATGTACTTTGTCAGCGATACAATGAGGCATTGGCATAACTGTATGATTGCGGCCCCAGCTGGATACGGTCACAGCAGCAGGCGTACCAAAACACTAGTAGCGCGACGCAGCAACAAAATATAATGAAGCTGACCTAGACTAGGTGTGAAATGTGCTGCCAATATTGCCACGTGACCGAAAAGGTTATCTTCTGAGAGGGGGAAAACCTTTTAAAGGTTATTTCAATTTGTATAAGTAATTCATCCTACAATAACAGTGTCTTGGGATAAAGCGCAAATACCAACGCAACTTTGGCAATTTTATCACAACTTATAATTGATCATGAGGTAACTACATACATGTTACATGCCAGAAAACTCTGGAAGATTTCAATTATATTGTGCAACATATTATATTATGTATCATTAAATCCATGCAATCATAGTGTGAGTGGTTAATATGGCACTGTGTGAAGTGACAGTGACTTTGAGGTGCCCTTACCGATTCACCCCGTTAAAATCTCTGATATTACACACATGTATGTATAATACTGGCTATTTGGTTCGGCCTACCGTAAATGGTTTCTACCTAACCTTACTGTATGCTTCTTCTATTTTCATACTTTATATGTTTAAAATGTATGTATTTCTATTTAGAACGGACTTTTATAGCATGCCTGTGCCCGATCCAATTGTTGATTCCAACAATAAAATAATTCTAAAACACGCCAGAAAACATAACCAAGGGTTTGATTTACATAAACGTGTCTTGTTTCGAATTTTTTCTGTTTGGTTTAGCATCCTTTAGAAGCTTAAGTATAGCCTTCATTGTTAAAATGTGTCCTATAGGCAGTGTGTTGGGTATATTGAACTCCTTCCCGAAGTGCAGATCAGATGACAGTTTGGAGTGCTATCTCGGAATAACAACTTTTCTTATTAAGGAGTTTGGAGGTACATTTACCAACACACCACCTCCTGCACACAAACACATTTCACGCATACATTACACAATTAAAGGTTCGTCCAAAACATTTAACCTTAGTTGTTTATAGGACTCTGAACTCTACCAATTTCAGGTCTTGTCCGTATTTTTTTTTTCTTATTTTTTTTTGTCGGAATCATCCTTGATGAAATAGGGTATCAAATTGTAATATTGTGATTTCTTCTCCAACCGTACGGTCCAGGGCGAGGCTCCAAATTAGGCAATATCTAACAAACTGTAAAATGTACTACAATCAAATTATCTGCATGGATAGAAAGATTATCAAGGGCTTTATCTAAATTGTAAAGTTCATGAAGGAAATAAAACGTTTGGGTATACTATGGGGAAAATGGAGAAAAGTTCAAAATATTTTTCTTACGGGTCTGAAGTACATGGACACAATCAAATACTTGTCATGTATAGAAAAGACCGTACGTGCTTTAACTTAATTGTAAATTTCTGCAACCCATAGTCCTCTGTTATCCCTTGGGGAGGGGGTACCAATTGCATGGTTTATCTTGGTCAATAACACTTTTGGTTATATTTCGTCTCAGCTCAGCAAGACATGTTTTCAAACTAGGTGGTAATAGTTATAATTAAATGACAATTAAATGGTTTGAGAAAGTAAGATCTTGCCACTAGGTTAGGAATACTTAATTAAAATGGGATGACAATTAAATGATTTGAAAAAACAGGATCCTGGCTCGCCCCAAGGGCCGGTGGGGTGGGGCCAAAAAGGGTGAAATAGCTTATATTTCAAAAATCGTCTCCCTTTGACCGAGATGTACCAGAATAAAATTTAAAAAATGCGTGGATGGCAAGGTCCGTAGGTGCATAAACCAAATTGTAACTTCAATACCACAATGTCATCTGCTCTCGCTTTGGGAAGAGTAAAGGTTACTATAGTAAAGGAAGGAAAACTTTGAAAAAAAATTCCAGCAAGAAGTTTGTTGGAATAGTTAAATGATGATAGTTAAATAGTTTTAAATCAAACAGTATCAGAAAGCAAGATTCTAACCTTCCCAAACAGGAAAGTCGGCTAAATGAAAATATATTTTATATTTCTCAATAGGAAAATTATTGATTTAAATAGTTTGAAGTTCTTTTCCTTTGAACAACAATGAAATTAAGCTACCCATGATATAACCGAGGTGACCGTTGAGGCCCTTGGGTCTCTTCTTTACCTCATTCGCACGAGGTGTTTGTGTCGGGCGACAATCATGTTTAACTGATCAGTCTCAAACTCAATTATGTTCCACTAAGGACCAGAGGAAATCAACAAATGCGACGCGGGAAAGATCGGCGGAGTATTTTCTGATAAAAATATCAATAACCATTTCGATCAGTCAAAATACAAGATTGCTGCCTGGCGTCCATCTTGTTTTTCCGATCAGTCTCGAAACGTAAACATGCATGATTAGGAATAAAAGTAAAATCTTTTAAATGAAGTTGAAGCAGATTTGTGAAATATTGAGAACTATTTATAACAAACTTTAACTTGAACAAAATGTGGTTTGACAGACGGACGGTCACCTTGTTAATCGGGTCGGTCTCAAATTCAGTCATACGCAACTACAGACCAACGCAAACATACATATGACATTTTGGATATATCCGTCTAATAGTCCTCGAGAAATAGCGATAACGAAAATGGTTTAATAATGAATCATGGGCAAATGACGATTTTTAAACAGCCCTCCATTTGATGAAATTGGGCTTAATCTTCACGAAAAAACTGTAGCATTCTTATTAATCGGCGATGATAAATGATCTTAACGTTCTCGTTATTTAAGTTAAGTCGTAATAATATCCCGGTGTTTCTGATTTTGGTTACTAACGGAAGCCAAAATGAGAGCAATTAGATTCGCGACTGTTCTATTTAACACAAACGATCATTGTCATAGCTAAGAAACAGCTGACGGCAACACGTTTGTCGTGGACCGACTCTTTATCGACGGAAACATAAAACATCAATTATGACTGTCCTAATTATTTCATCAATATCACGTTTTTGAATAACAGAAACTACTCGCTGCTCTATATCCTCAGTCAAAGACGCTCTATTGCAGGTGACCAGTGCGGGTTCAGATTAAGAATAAGCCTGCAGTATCCCACTGCATAAACGTTTAGAGGCGACTATTGTCTCCCCTTGTTTTCTGTGAACGAGACATTTGAAGACAGAGGTACAATGATAACACCTGCATCTTACAGCTGTTTCGTCTTTTTAGGACTCGTCAGTGATGTTTGGGGCTAAAAAAGGGGTATATTACTGTTGATACTGATTGAGGTGCGTAAAACCCCAGAAGTCTATGAATTTAAAAATTTCGATTGGTTGGTTGTATAGGGTGTAACGTCCAATCAACAACTAAGGTCATACTGTGAATGTGTGGCGGTATGATGGTATATTGCCTTCAAACGAAATAGGTGAAAAGGTGTAAAAAATGTAAACACAGCAATAGCAAATTGAGTGTAAATGTATTAATAGCATGTAAACTGAAGCAAATAAACTTTCCATAGACGATTCATAAGAATCTGTCACGTACTTGTCTGAAATCAGTGCTTTCGTTCATAAAATACCTGCTTCACTATAAATGATTGGTATAATGCCCTAAGCGTATAATTCTGAATAGTCAATGTCATCATTCCAGCTAGCTCCTCAGCAAATACCGGAAGAGGGTTCGCATGGCTCAGCGGGATGTTGTACAATACATAAGGAGGAGCTGTCACTGTCTCTTCATTTTCAGGCAAGGGCGATGGGTGTGGGTGATTTCCGTTTCTTCGACACATGAATTAAATAAGAAGTTCTGCTTGAAAAAGTTAAATGTGATTTTATAGATCATTGAATGATTATTCTGCACATTTCGTTACAAAATGTTATGTAAAAATGTGTGTACAATGCCTGGATGTGACTCAGGGCGATGTTGATCTTCATGTATCCTGTAATAAGTTTGTTTTGAGAAAATAATCTTAACAGCAACGATGACTTAGAAAATACAGCTTTTGTACCGTTTATACTGCTCTGAATTACTTGCAGACAAGCTTCCATTTTTAGCCCCCTTTAGGTCGGGTTCGGGAAAAGAATATATTCCGCTGTTACCCAATGCATGTATCGTTAGAGGCGACTGATTTTGGAACCCCCTGCAGAATTAGGTATTAGCTTATTGTGCCCTCTACTTTTGGACACTTAAAAAATTCTGCTGTACCCATTGCAATATTTGGAATCTTTATATTTCTTTTTCTTCAAATAACCTTATATTTCCTGGCGCCTTGCATGGCAACACCTCACTTGATAATGGTAGTTGGTATTCCCTGATTAACGTGCAGCGTTTAGGATTCTGGTACCAGGAGTAATGCTGTGCTGGGTGCCTTCGGCATGGTATTGCAGTGAGATGGTGTAGCACTACAAAGTCAACATCAGTTTCGCGCTATCACAAGGAAGCAATTACCCTGACATACCCTGTCTCCGACACACGAACACGATCATACAACACACGCAACAGGCACGTCCTTCAATGACCTGAGCTGTTTATAGAACGTTAAACAGATTAAAACCAAACCAAAACCAATTTTGTTTCCTCCTTTTCAATTTTAAGGTAATCATCAGACGATACTTGATACAATTTTCTTATCATCATCCTTCGGGAAACTTGAATTAGCCCGTACTTTTATTTACCAAGGAGTATGCCAAATATGTGAGGAACAATGCTGTTTCATAGACAATCGATGTTTACCTTATACCGTGAAAACGGCAGCTGATCGACCTAAGTATTTGTATCTCAATCGACATGTTTCATTTGTTAAGCTTACCATGTCCGCAGCGGCAATTGAACTTGAGGCGTCCGGCGTTGTTTTCCATATACGACTTCTTCTCAATCACCAATAGGGTGAATAAAACGAATTACCTTAATCCATATTCAAGGTGAGAAGGGTAAATCGCCTTAAAACCTTCAAACGATTCATTCTGAGTAACCAAAAGGACCATGATAATGATATTTGGCCAGTAGCATGCTGAAATTAAGGGCTACCAAGTTAACTCTGATGAATGACCTTCGTCCATATTCAAGGTCACAGGGGTCAAAAATGATAAAACTTAAAGAACTCCTAAATAAAACAAGAGGCCCATGGGCCTCAACGGTCACCTGCCATCCGATTCAAATTAGGACTGTCATCCAGGGGCCAATTCATACTTTACGTCGGTCCGAGTGACCTTGCTGCATCGTCCATAAATGTTTCCTTGTGAACACAATAACTTCAGTAAATATGAACCAATTTTGATGAAACCTTGTATGCAGCTTTGTAGTAATGAGATCTTGGATGAGATTGAATACCGGACCAATTTGACCATCACTTACATAGTTATTCCCCTTGGTAATTTTATTATTGTTGGACCCTGTGAACATAATAACTGAAATAAATGGGTGTGACTTCAATTTTTACCCAATGGGTCTGTTTTGAACAAACTTGGTAACTGAATGTCTCCTGTTCTTGGTTAAAAGAAACAAGTAAAAGCGTAAATCAATGATTTATTAAATAAGGCACAACATTTTAATAGCACCTTCTTAGTAGCAACTCTTGGGATTTCCTCAAGTCTAAGATTTCCCATAGACAATACATTGCCTGAGATTTCCCTTGACTTTGAGATGTTTTATACAAGTGGGCCAAGGTCCAATACAAAATAGTGTAATAATATTATTACAAAGGGCATTAACTCTGTAAGTTACTGTCGAATAATTCCCATTTTCGAACTCATTCGAGATATTATTAATATAAGGCCGTATACAAAGTTTCATCAAACTTGGTTGATAATTACTTAAGTTATCATGTTCACAAGGTCCAATAATAATATTATTACAAAGGGCAATTACTCTGTAAGTTACTGTCGAATAATTCCCATTTAGAGTCCGGAATCTTATTGATATATGGTTGCATGCAAAGTTTCATCAAACTTGGTTGATAATTACTTAAGTTATCATGTTCACAAGGTCCAATAATAATATTATTACAAAGGGCAATAACTCTGTAAATTACCGTCCAATCATTTCCATTTTCGAACACGTCCGAGATCTTACTATTATATGGCTGCATACAAAGTTGCATCAAACTCAGTTAACATTTAATGAAGTTATCGTGTTCACAAGGAAAAGTTGACGGACGACGACGGACAAAAGGCTATCACAATAGATTACCATGACCTATGGTCAGGTAACCTAAAAAGTCTAGGATGATGATGTTAAGCCAGTAGCATGCTGGATTAAAAGGTTTGTTAAAAGGAATGACCTTAAACCATATTCGAAGTCAAAGGTGTCAAATATATAAACTTTAAATGACTTTTATGAACAAATATAATACAAAGTTGCTGCAGTTGTGTGACCGCACAACGCACCAAAGATAGAGTGCGCACACCGTGCATACATCGTCCACACATAGTGCGCTTAGCTATGCGGTTTAACGATCGTTTGCCCCATTGTGCACTTCTTTTCGCACACAGTTTTTAGATAGTTATAAATTATCGAAAAGTGATTTGAGATCTGTTATATTATCGTACAAAATGCTCTTGTTGGCTGAAGGGCAATGTAATATAATAACAAGTGTGTCACTGTAAATGGTTCGTGACATACTATGCATTGTTTTTCAATAAATAAGAATGGGTAATGTAGTAATGACCCATTCGGAGACGGGCAGAGACAACCTCGTCTCGGCGGTTTACGCTATAAGTTGGATACCACTCACCTTGTTTTGGTTTGTCACAGTGTAATTTATTGTCTACGCCTTGATTCGAAATATTTTGACACTTTGACCTTATACAATTACAATTATACATTAACTGTTTTAAATCTGTAAAATGAAGCTTAATATCAACAGGTGGTAGCAATAAAGCCACTTTGGCGGCGCGACCTGCCTTTTCATTACCTGATATTCCCACATGTCCGGGAACCAAGCGTAATATAACATGATAATTTGAGGAAATACTATGTAATAGTGTTAATTTTTTCCTAATTGAGAGATTCTTAATTTTGTTGTTGCGAATTCTCTGTAGAATAGATAAAACATCAGAATAGATTATTGACTTCGGTACACCACTTGATTTAATGTGTTCAAGGGTCAGATGGATAGCGTGGGCTTCTGCAGAAAATATTGATGCATCATTTGGTAACCGAAATCTGTTGCAACTATGGCTGCGGCGACTTTCTGATCATCGAACGATCAGTATAAAATGAGCCCTTACAGGTAAGGGGGGGTTGGGGGTTGGGGGGTTGCTTAGGACATCCGTTATCTTGGATCCAGGATAGGGCCTTGGCAACCCCCTTAACTTACGGCCCCAGATCTACATCACTTCATTATGTGCTTTTTTTGCGTGTCACGTCATCAATTTTTTAGTGTTACCGACTGAATTATCTCCCCCTGTTTCCATTAGGTGTGTATAATGAGTGTGACGTCATTTTGACGGAACTAACTCCCCATGTTTCTGACTTTTACCTTTGATTTCGGGTATTGCATCCATGGACTGTCTCTCTCTCTGCAATGCTTGACAGACCTGCGAACCCTTGCATGAGGAGAAAGAATGCATACAGAAATGAAAATCGCTATTACTTGTACATTGTTTTCAATAGGTGTGTGTATTGCGTGTGACGTCATCAATTTGGCTTTTACCGACGGAATTAGCTCCCCTTGTTTGTAGCTTTTTACCTTCTGATTTCAGGTATTCTCTCTCCGCGACGCTGTTTCGTTGTTGTTTTTTCTCTCTTTTCTCCCCTTTTTAATCATAATTTATATTTTCATTTACCTTGATAATATTATGCATAAAACATATTTAAAAACAATAAATAGTTACAACGTGCGTTATTTACAATAAAAAATTCACGACATATTTACAGTGTTTTCGATTGTGGTATTAAATTGAGATGAACTTATTTCTTCTTGTAGGAAGTGAGTGTATCGGTGTGTTGCGTCCTTGTTTGAACTAAAAATAATAGTTAACACGTAGACAATTCAAACTGACACATTAGCTGACGGTATAATAAAAGAGTGAGGTAAGTGATTCTATTTGGACAATATACCTACAGGGTAGCGTGTAATACTGAATACTGGCCGCTTGCACGTCGTTGTCTATGCATTCTTTGACGATGTAGTTTCCTAATGCGCTCCTTATCGTTTGATATGTTTTGTCGTTCCCTCCTGTACATGTCTGTTTGCCCTTGTTTTTATTGGTGTTGGCGTTTAGACTGTAGAAAAGTGTGTAGTCTTAGCTTGTCAGAATCGTACGGGAAGCTTTAGATGACGTCACGGTCATCGAACGTGACGTCACTATCATTGATCGATATCCGATCTTAACTCAGGCGCACAAGTCGCAGAGGTTAGAACGTTAGCGTAGAGGGGTGTGTGGTCGCGGGTTCGATGTACGTCGTTGTCATTTCTATTTTTTTAAGAATTTTGAAACTAAAGTTATATATAGGTAAATCAATCAATATGAAAGAATGTATTTTGAGACTAAATTAAAACAAATACGAAATAATCTTTTCTGATGTAAAAATATGCAGATACTGCTGATTCTGTATTGTATTTTGTCCTTATTTTGTACACATTTGTCCGTATTTGTCCACTATTTGTACATATTTGTCATAAGTCCAGTTTGACAGTATCTTGCTAATCGAGCTAAGGCATTCAACAAATCAATAAAGATGTCATTTTGCCGGAATTTACTCCCCTTGTTTCTGACTTTTTATACGCCCGTCAAATTTGACGGGAGTATTATGGTATGGCGTTGTCCGTCCGTCCGGCGTAAACTTTTGATTGTCCGGCAATCTCCTACATGTTTCGACCGATCTCTTTGAAACTTGGTATACATTATAATCATAATATGCAGTTTTGTCTCCCTTAAAAGAAATTTGATTCGACATTTTTAGGTCACCTGAGACAAAGTCTCAAGTGACCTATTGCGATCGCCTTTTNCCAATCTCCTCCAACATTTTTCGAATGATCTCTTTGAAATTTTGTAGACATTATAATCATGATATGGAGTTGTGTCTCCATTAATAGAGTTTTGATTCGACAATTGTTTCAAAAGTTATTGCCCTTTGTTCATTTAAGTATTTGATTTTTGTCCGGCAATCGCCTCCTAAATTTTCGACCGATCTCTTTGAGACTTGGTATACATTATAATCATGATATGAAGTTGTGTCTCACTTAAAAGAATATTGATTCGACAATTTGTCATAAGTTATTGCCCTTTGTTCATTTCAGTATTTGATATTTTGTCCGGAGATCTTCTCCTACATTGTTTGACAGATTTCTTTGAAACTTAGTAGGCTAAATAATCATCATATGTTGTTGTGTTTCCTTTAAAAGAATTTTGATTCGTTGATTTTTGGAAAAGTTATTGCCCTTTGTTCATTTCAGTATTTGATTATTTTTTTATCCAGAGATTTTCCCCTACATTTTTATGGCATGTCAGCTAACCACACTTTGAATGATGCAGATCTTATTTCAATGTAAGAAAGTATATAACACTATATGGCATTCGACGACACTATATGGCATTCGACGGTCGTATATTGTTCCGCCCCGCGGTACTCTTGTTAGCTTCATATTTCAGGTATTGCATCCATGCACTCTCTCTCTCTCTCTGCAATACTTGACAGACCTCTCTCTCCCTCTGCAATGCCTGACAGACCTGCAAACCCTTGCATGAGGAGAAAGAATGCATACAGAAATGAAAATCGCTATTACTTGTACATTATAGGTGTGTGTATTGCGTGTGACGTCATCAATTTGGCATTTATCGACGGAATTAGCTCCCCTTATTTCTAACTTTTTACCTTATGATTTCAGGTATTCTCTCTCTCGGCGACGCTATTTCGTTGGGGTTTTTTTCTTTTCTTTTCTCCCCTTTTTCTGTTCTTTTTAATCATATATTTTCATTTTCCTTGAAAAAGTTATGCATTAAACATGACTACAAACGATAAATAGTTACAACATGCGTTATTTACAATAAAAAATTCACGGCATATTTACAATGTTTTCGAGTGAGGTATTGAATTGAGATGAACTCTTTTTCGTGTAGGAAGTGAGTGTGTTGGTGCTGTAGCAGTTGGTGTTGCGTCCTTGTTTGTACTAAAAATAATAGTTAACACGTAAACAATTCACAATGATACATTAGCTGACGATATAATAAAAGAGTGAGGTAAGTGATTCTATTTGGACAATATACCTACAGGGTAGCGTGTAATACTGAATACTGGCCGCTTGCACGTCGTTGTCTGCATTCTTTGGCGATGTTGTTTCCTAATGGGCTCCTTATCGTTTGATATGTTTTGTCGTTCCTTCCTGTACATGTCTGCTTGCCGTCCATGACATCCATGTCCATATGTCAGTCTTTCCATTTATGTCCATAACATAACAGTATATACATATCATATAAATGTTACTTTTACAGATGTTTCTTTACGTATTAAAATAAAAGATTATTTGTACTTTGAATTTGATTTGACAATACATATTTCAAATATCACAATTGTTATAAAAGAGATTATTTGACAAAATTTTTTGAGAATCTAATAAAAACGTCTAGTGTCTCTAATGTAATTCTGAACCGTCTCCACAATATTTATATTCATATTTACGTTTCGTGATTGGAAACCATAAATAAAAGTTAGGGTTTTGAGTGGAATACCATCACTCATCGCTGACAGAGAGTTAAGTAATATTAGTTGTTGGTTAGTATAAAAAGGACAGTGCAGGAAAAAGTGATCACGATCTTCGAAGGGGGAGCCACATATACAAGCAAGGCTATCATTTAGATGTGCATTAAATAAATCTGAATTTAAATTACTTGCAGATTTTCTAAACTGACATGATGGTATGTTAATTTTTCTATCACCGTGATATTTACAAATGTTACAACATATTGGGTGAACATCATCCATATGGGATGAACGTAATCATTCCTTTTTCAGAGCTCCAAGAGATGTCATAGTGGGAAACAGAGAGGCTGGATTGTTTCATTCTGACATCAGTTTTGGAAAATAACTAGAGTTATATAAATGCGTTCTTGGTACTGGAATGTCAAATAACCTATTGTGTCGAAAGTTGCAATGTTCAAAGTTATTAAGAAAGGGCAGTATCAAGTCTGAGACATGAGATGGACAATTGTTATTAAAGAATTTAAAAAATGCAATATTTTGATGTAAATGTCTTCTTTTATAAAGTTTAACAAAGCCAGTCTCCCTATATAAAATGTCATGGCTCGTTCCTCGTCTTAAACCAGAAATAGTGCGTGCTGCTTCAAGTTGGATTGACTCCAAGACGTTGCACTCTCTCTGGGAACAGTTGGCCCATACAATATCAGCATATTCGAGGATTGCACGAACATATGATATATATATTGTTTCAAGGGATTTTCTATCAATCTTAAATTTTAACATTATAAGTATATTCAGTCTTTTATATGCTTTTTCATAAATATAATTTATATGAGTTGACCAGTTGGCTTTGCCATTGAAAATAAGATCAAGGTGTTTATGATCAATAACGTTATTAATAACTGCATTATTAAAAAATAGATTAGGATGCAACGTCTCAGAGTCGACCCGCCTTGAGAAAAGTAGAGCCTCCGTTTTATCTGGATTGAAGATGATACCCCATTTATCAGCCCAGATAGAGATTTTACGTAAGTCTTCATTTAGTATGTCAGCAGCTTCCTGTCTGTTTCCCTCTATCAATGCATATAAAGATGTGTCGTCAGCGAAAAGCTTGACATTAGAGATTAAATTTTCTCCGATATCATTTATGTACAGTAAAAATAAAAATGGCCCTAAAACTGACCCCTGTGGTACCCCCGCCTTTAACGTTTTCCAGTTAGATTTAAATCCATCAAAGACCACCCTCTGTCTCCTATCAATTAAATACGAAGAAAACCATTTCAAAATATTACCGCAAAACCCATATTTTTTTAATTTGAAAATTAAACCATCATGCCAGACCCTGTCGAAAGCTTTGCTGATGTCACAAAATATCATTCTAGCTTCTTTACCTTGATCCAAGTTCTTTACAATTGCATCATATATAACTAATAATTGGTAGACAGTTGAATCTTTAGGTAGAAACCCTGATTGATTCTTAGAAACAATATTATATCTTGAGAGATAATTAAACATATATTTAAAAACATTTTTTTTAAGAAGTTTACTAAAAATAGGAGTAACAGAGATTGGTCTATAATTAGATGGGTAACTTCTTGCACCCTTGCACTTGTACACGGGTGTAACATGAGCATTTTTCCATGCAGAAGGGAGAATACCGGAGGAAATAGATCTATTGAAGATAAGTAACAGAGGTCTTAATATAGATTGAGATACCCCTTTAATAAATTTTGGAGGGATGGAATCGGGGCCTTGGGGTGTATTAGTATTGAGTTGGTGAAACTGGTCAATGATGTCCTGTTCTGTAATGTCAAATGTCGAGAAGCTGTGCTCTGGCCGGTTACAGTCGGTTGGCAAATCATCAGCATTCTTTCCGGTTTCAGATATTGATGAAAAATAATCGTTAAAAGATTCAGCTTTGTCGACGGGATGTATTTTTAGTATGCCATTAATAACCAGAGGAGAATCAATTTCACATTTATTTTTAAGAAACAGATTTTGCAACACGCCACCATTTCCTCGGGGGTATGGATTTGTCTATTAGAGAAGATTGTAATTTTGAAAGATATTTTTCTTTGGCCTCACCTATTAATAACATTACTTCATTCGGAATAGTTCTAAATTTGTTCCAGGAGGCTGGAGTATTGTATAATTTGGATTTAGAATGCTGACGATTTCGTTGTCTTATTTTCAGTCTTATGTCATTAGTCATCCAAATTTTATCGTTAGGCCTAATAGTTACAGTTTTATGAGGAACAAATGGATCTAAGGCGAATATGATTTTGGCAGAAAGAAAAAAAATCATGTTTTCAATATCCCCATGTAGTTCAACATCCCAGTCAATTGAGTTTAGATAAGTATTGGCTCCGTCAAAGTCAGTATTATTAAAGTAAAGTAATGTTTTCTTGTATGCACGTTTCTTTAAGGTTTTGAAGTTTAGGTCAGCACCGACAGGAGAGTGATCACTGCAGGAAGGAGGATGGACTGTGCTGTTAGTTACGAAGTTTATGTTATTAGTTATTATGATATCAAGTGATGTTGAAGATAAAGGAGTAATCCTGGTAGGTTCAGAGACAGTATTTTCAAAACCATATTTTAATAATAGTCGATGGAAATGAGAGTTTGGATTAAGATTTAACATGTTAACATTTATATCTCCTACCAGGACAACTTCTTTTTGCAAATCAACAATACTGTCAAAATTGTTGTCAAGTCTATCCCAAAAGCCTACGAGAGAGTTAGGGGGTCTGCATATACAACCAAGAAGAATGGGTTTATTATTAGTTGTTACCTCAATCCATATTAGTTCAAGATCATCTGATTCTAAATCAATTCTACGTTTAATATTTATGTTATTTTTAGTATAAATAAGTACCCCGCCTCCACAATTATTAGTCCTATCCCTTCTAAAAACATTACCAAAAGTTTCGAGAGAGATATCGCTGTCAGAGATGGAAATATTAAGATGGGTTTTGGTAACACAAAGAATATCATATTCAGAAAATTCAGCATCAAGAATGTGGGTTTTGTTCCTTAAAGAACAGATATTAATATGACAGACAGATATATTATTAAGACGGATGTTAGTGTTTTCTTGTGGATACGGTCCAGGGTTCGGATGAATATTACCACATACCAATAATATGCAGAGTAGTAGTAAATGAAAATGCAAATTGATAGAAGACGAGTTCAGTGAAACACCAGAGACACGAATACAACGTAATTTGCCATTCACTTCTCCCTCCATACCAGGATAAATCACTAGTTTAGCCATTGTCAAAAAGTATATACATGAGAGGTGGATGAGTACTGGTAGAGAAAGTGATGTGAATGGCAAAGGAGTTCATAATGTAGTACAATTAGCATTGAGATGCATAAAGATATTGTAAATAATATTGACATGTATAACTGTTATTATTCTTATAACAGGCATGGCATTTGATCAATAAACACAATATAAAACAAATGTGACAAAACGGCATATATCCACTTAAAGACAATTGCCATTGCTTTATCATTCAAAGATGTATGTTTGGCATAAAACATCAAAGATTAATTCATCAGTTATCAACATAAGAATCCATTCTCAATCTGATATAGAAAAGAAATTCACTTATGGATGATTATAACTTTGTTTTTTCCGAGATTATAATAATAATGTGTGCAAAAAAACAAAAACAATATTGAGTGCGAAATTAAGTCAAACGTAACTATATCAGAACTCATCATCACTAAAACTATACAATTATGACGTTGCCAGAACTAAATGCATTTAACTACAATAACACCTCAATTTTTTGGCAATTAAAACACATTCCTTCTGCTCGTTATATTGTGTGCATATCATTATCATATAGGTATCAAAACCATCTTTTTGATATAATCATATTTTTCTAAGTACCAGATCACACTAGAGTGTGTAATCCTTTATGTTTTTTGATTATATAACATTTCACCACTGATTACAAATAAATGATTTATTGGATCTGGTAAAATATATAGCTCTGTGTTCATGCTAATAAACTTATTCTCGTTTTATATTACTGCTTATTATATTTACATAAAATAAATCATGGTGAACCATTATTTTAATTAAGAGAAGCTATATAGAATAATGCGAAAACAGTTACTCAATCAAATAGAGAAGTCACATTAAAATAAAGCTATTCTATTTTATAGAAAGATAAAACAAAAAACAAAACAAAAACTGAAAAACAAATGTATAGATAGATAGAGATCGCATGGGAATATTTGCTACTACAGGGTGAGTTATGTAGGCCCATAGCTGGTGCACGGACGAAAAAACCCAAAGCAAAACGTGCCCGCAACACCACTACTGCTGACCTCACCTGAACAGGTACAAAAGTTACGAACACCTCTTAGGGTAGCGTCACTCTATGGGACCGTATACTACTATAGTTCGATGTTACATGGAGTGCATAAAAGATCTAAAATCAAAAGTTAACCACAAAAATGTTAGAGAAAATCGACGATTTTTATATTTGTAAACAATATTTATCCGATATCAACTAGCAGTTATGCAAACTTTTTAAATAGCTTCCACAGCACAAACACTAGAATTGGATAATACAAACGTAACTAAATATTTCAGAATGCATCCCAACAGACTATGGAATTATGAAAATAATCTAACTGAATTAATTCGATAACAATGATACCTGTATTTCACGATTGACACATACTTTTTACCGTTCATGACATCATGTTCATATCTCCATTAAGAGTGGCAATGCTTGTTATGATTTTTATTACAATTGCATATGTTATTAAGGTTGGAAAATTCAAAATGTGTACGCATAATGATATGTAAAATGCTATAACTGATTTTAATTTACTTATGATGTGTAAATAATGCGTTTTACGTTCATGCTTATACACGTTTTCTATTCATGCATTTATATATAAAGGTATGTTTTGAACGTAAATGTTATCATGATATGATTTAATCTGTATTTTGAACGCTGTTGAATATTGAGGGAAATTGCAAACAATAACCATAGGGACATTGCACTCGTATGGGACAAAAATGATTGACCAATATTAGTTATCATAAATCAAAAGGAAAAATTAAAGAAAATTAAACCAATAACTGTTTAACATTTAATCAAATCCGACTTGTTGTCAGCACACCGTAACACCAATGCTTGAAAACTGTCATAACTGTTCAGACATGGTCGTCACCAGATGTCAGTTCCTTTCCACCAATTTCAGAAATGGATGAGTCTTCAGATATACCAGTTTAGTCCTCCTTCGCTGGCCCTCAGGGAGACTCCTCCTCTTCCCAAGCAGTTCGTACCGTAGTTGCGCTAATATTGGGGGTAGGTCTGGAACTACAGCAAAGCCGGATCCAGGTTTAATCTTAAAACCAAGGCTCAACACCTGATCACGGTCCATAATGTTCCTCTTTTCCTCGGGACCATTTGGCAGCCTATGAATCGCCTGGAACAGCATGGCGTCTGCAATATGAGCAGGCACACCCAGAGTATTCTTAAAGAAGCCACGAACTGCAAACTGAGTGTTAGGAGGGAGTTCCTTAGCATTACCGGGGATACCGCGCAACACAAAATTCCCCTTTCTGCCCCACAATTCTAGTGCGATTCTCTCATTTTTCTCGGATTTAAGTCTGTTTTCTAAATTTGGGATGGTTTCCTCATGCAACACTTTCATTTCCCCCATCACATATTCTATAGTAGCTTCATGTGTATCAACCTTCCTTTCCATCTTTTCCACCACGTTTGTAATTGATCTCATATTTTCCTTCAATGATGCTATTTCACCAGATATTTTAGAGTCAAGTTTATCGAAGCATTTACTGATGTCTGAAAAGTCTTTACACGGATCAGCTGATTTCTCTTGTTTAGATGGGCCCATGTTTACGACGTACCGGCTCCCACAGTGTGATGTTTATGCTTGGCTGAACAGTCCGTCAACACTCTCGATAGATTTGAATTATAGTATTCAAAACACACTTTTAAGACACAAGAACACTTTCTGGCTTATCCGAAAGTCGACTTTAACACAAATGATTATCATCAGTTCGAAACTTTAGAAGATAGTGATGGGGGAATAGTGTAAAAGTGACTCACTTTTTCTGAGCCGTAATACAATGTCCGTGCTAATCTATACCGGAAGTCAGTCCATATGTCAGTCCTTCCATCTATGTCCATATGTCAGTCCCTCTATCTGTGTCCATATGCGAGTCCTTCCATCCATGTCCATATGTCAGTCCTTCCATTTATGTCCATGTCAGTCCCTCCATCTATGTCCATATGTCAGCCCTTCCATCCAAGTACTTTAATTATAATATGCGTGACTCTTCCGTCGCGAAACATGTAAAATACTATACTTACTTCCGTAAACGTTTCTGATGTCTACACATATGTAGGGTCTGCTTATCGAAACATAGATATTGTCACCAAGGTGACTAAACACATAGTAAGGGTTTATTGACAGACGATGCTAGTACCTGTGATCATACATATATCAGTCAGAAAGAGTAAATTCCGTCAAAATGACGTCACACTCATCATATACACACCTATTGGAAACATGGGGAGATAGCTCAGTCGGTAACACTAGAATTGATGACACCACACGCAAAAAAAACCCCACATGGTTAAGGGGGTTGCTAAAATTATTCTTGGATCCAAGATGGCGGATTTTCTAGTCAACCCTCCTCCCCCCGATCCACATCTATTCATCAAGGTTTTTTCAGTGAGGTAGTACTATAAAGTCGACATCAGTTCCGCGCTATCACAAGGAGACAAACACGAACATATCGCGGCCTCCTAAAACACACACGCATGCACTACACGCATGCATTTTGCACACAGGGGAAGCCGTCCTTTTATGACCATAGCTGTTGATAGGACGTTAAACAATACTTAACCAAATTTTATATTTCAATTGCAATTTCAAAAAGGATTAACGAAAGGCAAAGGTTTCAGTGTCAGATTTTACTGTTTCATGAAGTGTAGAGTCGGGCGACATCAAAAGCCATGGAGGAATATAAATTGTTTCAAATGATTGAATAGCATCAACATTTATTCTGGCGTTTTCCAAGAGGGATTTAATGTGAGTACCAAAGGTTTGTTTGTTTGTTTGTTTGTTTATGTTTAACGGCCCATCAACGGCTGTGGTCATTTAGGGCCATGGTGATTTATTTATTTATTTTGATTTTTTAACAAACATGTGAGTAGCGAAGATAAAATCAGATAAAATGGTTCATTTTAAAAGCATTCGCATTGTATGTGTAGATAATAACAAGAGGCCCATGGGCCTTAACGGTCACCTGATATATTTATACAGAGTGTTGTTTTTTGTTTTTAACATGAATAGAAATATTATTCAAAGTGACAAAAAACAATAAAACCACCTTATTCAATATCTAGCATGCAGATTTAAGACTGAAAAGTATTTGAAACTAGCACCTCTGATTCTAAACAAGGAAAATGAAGAAATTTTGTTTTAGCACACATACTCCATTGGGCCCCACCCTACAGCCCTTGGGGGTAGGGATGGCTCAAAATTTACAAAGTATCAAACTGTCAAATTAGGGTTATAATTCCAATCAAGTTATCAACATGTAATATTCAAAGTATCATTTGCCATTATAAACCATAACAAATTTTGCCCCCCCCCCCC
>NW_018403537.1:233434-234841 GCF_002113885.1 Mizuhopecten yessoensis | reverse complement strand
AAAAAGGGGGTGAAAATAATAAAAGAGATAACGAATAGATGATATGGAATATGTGATATATATATAACGTCAAAAAGGGTAAGGTGGGTTAAAAGACATCAGAGTCTATAAAATAGACCGATGTCTTTCAAATAGTTAAATAATGCCTTCGAATCCACGGAACTGAGAAGTGTTTTCATATCCGGGACTCGAAAGTAGTTATCACGAATGTGTTTAAAATCGGAACATTCTATTAAAAAATGTTCCACTGTAAATGGAGTGTCACATGTGTGGCATGAAGGTATATCTTCTCGTTTTAAAATTGTTGTGTGTGCCCAGTACGGAGCCGAGCGAGGACAACTTCCTCTCTACGATCTTTCCGACTGGGAATAGATGTTTTAAGATTCGGTTGTATCTTAAAAAGTTAGTTGTTGGTCTCGAGAGACCAGCGTTGCTGCCATTCATTTTGAATGGCTGTACGAATAGTAGGTTTAAAATCTGTGTATGGTAGTTTGATATTTGTTTGTTCGAGATTCAATGCATTTTTGCTTCCCTGTCAGCAAATTCGTTGCCTTTAATTGCGACATGGCTCGGAATCCATAGTAAAGTTATTTTAGCCTTTTTTAAGATACGAGATATTCGAAGAGCAAGGTTTTGTACGAGTGTGTTTTTAGGATCTCGTAACTGTAAACTCTGTTGGACAGATAGAAAGTCTGAACAAATAATTGCTTTTTTAATTCGGTGTTCATCGATATGGTCGAGGGCCAAACCGAATGGCGCATGCTTCAGCAGAAAAGATGGAGAAGCCGTCTAGTAGTCGGACTGAAGTGCAAGTATAAGCAGCACAGCAGGCTGCTGCCACGTTCTCACCTTCTTTGGAACCATCGGTGTAAAGTTGTGTATGAGAAGGGTAATTGGAAATGCAATTCCCGAAAGGAGGATTTGTGTTCTTCTGGCATAACACTTGATTTCCCTCGCTCATGTAATGTAAAGTTAAAATCAGGGGTTTGAATGGTCCACGGAGGAACATCAGATATGTTAAATTCTGCTATGTCCGTCAACTTTGTGTTGAGTTCTTGCAGGGATTCGGATACCAAATGTTGGCAGAAGTTTTTGGCTTTGCGTAAATATGTTTTGTTATTTTGGGTTGAATACTTGGTCGAAAGCAGGATATTTAGGGTTTGATTTTAATTGAGCTGCAAATTGTAATGAAAGTTTTTTTCTTCTGTCATAAAGGGATGGTTCATTTGCTTCCACGTACAGGCTTTTTACAGGTGTTGTTCGAAAAGCTCCAAGGGTTAGACGTAGCCCTTGGTTATGGATTGGGTCTAGCATCTGAAGGAACGAACTGCGCGCCGACCCGTATACCATAGAACCATAATCCAGTTTTGTTCGAATAAGTGATCTGTATAGGCGCAAAAGCATTTC
>NW_018403537.1:205744-232470 GCF_002113885.1 Mizuhopecten yessoensis | reverse complement strand
CAATATTCTGAAGAAAAATTGGGAAGTGGTCACTCCCACAAAGATCATCATTTACCCTCCAGTCATAGTCAAGTAAAATGGATGGATGGCATAATGATAGATCAATGTGGGTACGAGAGCCTGTAGCAGGGTGTAAATAAGTAGGGGTATTGTTGTTAAAAAGGCACAAGTTGTTTTCATCTATACATTCCTCAATACGTCTTCCTCTCTCGTCTGTGTTGGGAGAGCCCCACAGGCTATTATGACCATTAAGATCACCGAGGATTATGAATGGTGTTGGGAGCTGGGAGACGAGGTTATTGAGGTGCTCACAAGTGAAAACAATACTCGGAGGGAGATACATTGAACAGACGGTTATTTGTCTGTGTAATGTTGCACAGACAGCAACAGCCTGTAAATTTGAGTTTAACTTGATCATTCTGTGAGGAATATTTTTATGGACAGCTACCGCTGCGCCACCTGCTGCTCTGCTAACTACAGTTGGAATGTTAGTGTAGAGTGAGAAATTTCTAAGCGTGATTGGGTTTTTGAGCATGATTTCTTGTAGACAAAAAATGGTGGGTCTAAATTCTTTTGATAGATTCTGAAATTCTTCTATATTTGCCTTTAATCCGCGGATGTTCCATTGGATAATTGTATTATTTATTTTTTGCTATTTTGGCTAGATTTCGATGGAGTCGAAGCACGAAGCGCTAGGGCATTCGTCTCCATCTCATCATCGAAACCTAGTAGGACAGTGAACCGGTTTGTCGGGTCCTCTGATCCTTTGCCAAAGGTGACATTTAGATCGGGTCCATCAGATTTGCCCCTCGCTATTTTAATTTTTTGGAATACATTTTGGTTTGTTTTGAAATAAAGATTCATAATTTGGATTGAATACGAGTGAATATGATGGATTTGAAGGATCCAATTTTAATTGAATTGTATAATTCAATGAAAGTTTCTCTCGACGATTATATAGTGATGGTTCGTTTGCTTCCACGTAGAGACTAGATACTCGTGTGGTTTTGAATGCTCCAAGTGCAAGTTTTAGACCCTGGTGATGTACGGTATCCAACAATTTAAGGTACGACTCTCTTTCAGATCCGTAATCCAGTTAAGATCTTATAAGTGTTCTATAGATTCTTAGCAATACTGTCTTATCAGCGCCCCAGTCAGTATGGGAGATTATCTTTAATAGATTAAGTGCCTTCATGCATTTAGCCTTAAGGTAATTGATATGAGAAAGGAACGATAATTTTCTATCGAATATAACGCCTAGGAATTTAGTCTGTTTTACTTCAGGAATAGGTTGACCGTTAAGGGTGAGTTTTGGATCGTCATGGGTTTTATATAATTGACCAAAATGCATGCACACCGTTTAGATTTAGAAAATTTGGAACCTTTTTCATCAGCCCATATCTGATGTTTATTTAAAGTTTGATGTAACTGTCTTTCTATAGTATTAATATGTGTTGATTGGTAGCATATAAGAAAGTCATCCACATACAGTGAACCCTCTACAGATGGAGCTAATGTTTTGACAATACTATTTGTTTTCAGCCCAAAAACGGTTACAGAAAGAATGCTTCCAGTCCCTGTTCGTAGACGTTCGAAAATGTTGTTCCATTCCGTACCTGAAATACTGACAGGAAGTTGGAAATAAAATTAGGTAATTCACCTCTTATACCTGTTTCGTGCGGATCTTTCATGATTCCGTGTTTCCATGTTGTGTCTTGAGCCTTTTCCATATCAAAGAACACAGCAACTAAATGCTCATTCTTTAGAAAAGCTTCGCGTACAAAGGATTCTAGTCTAACCAAATGGTCGTTTGTACCTCTTCTCGATCTAAAACCACTCTTAAGTAGTGATAACATGTTATTTGATTCTAAAAACCATATCAACCTAGAATTGATCATTCGTTCGAGAATTTTCAAATGCAGCTCGTGAGTGCTATTGGGCGGTAATTAAAAGGATCAGTGATGTCTTTTCTTGGTTTAGAAATAGTTTGAAGTTTTTTTCTTGTGTTTTGTCTACTGTATTTGGCCTAGTGACCTATTGTTTTGATGGACCGTTAAGAATATGAAAATAATAAATTGGTATAATTGGTTGATCAATACTACAAAATGAGAAAAAATCCGAAACACTCGTATGGAATAAGTATCACTGTATATACAAATTTATCATCAAATTAATAAGGATTGTGTTCAATTTTACAATACTTGTTACACAGCATTGCAGTGACCATGAGAGTGTCAGGAATGGGTTTAGCTCCCAGGAAACAGAACAGGTAAATAACATTTTGATGATTGACCGGAGTTGTGACTTGCCTTTGCCTTACAAAGAGAGCTGATATTTGATACCATATGACCGTTATGAAAACACAATTGGACGTTCAGTATTTGTTGTTTGCATTCGTTTTCGTCTATAGCTCCCCTTCACCTGGATGTTCACACCTTGGCTCGCGGATGAGGAAAACTACGGTCCAGGTACAGAAACAAATTGACTATGTTTACCTGTATACATGACCGTTTACATATGTGTCGATTTGAGTCGTTTAAAAAACACCGAAAACACCATTTCTTAATTGAAAAAAATACAGATAGATATATCAGTATATATATTTGTAACTTTAATATAGAAATATACTTACAAATCAAGTTTATATGTTTAAACACGAAGGAATATATATTGATAAGCTATTTCTCAATTTAAACCAACCACGATTATCATCGCACAACGTTCGTCCATCGTCCGCACAAATGTGCGCAAGCATCAATCGTCTAGATTTTTATCGTTCGCCAATCGTGCACACATCACTTATAGTGTAACGTTGTGCGATCGAATTATTTACACTTTTAAGGCAACATCTGGTCAATATTATCAATAAACAAAGGTCTAGGGTGGTATTTGGTAAGTTGCATTCTTGGATGAAAGGCCATCAAGTTTGTTCATCTTGATGTTCTTGTTTGACTTTCAAGATCACAGGGTCGAATGCGTTTCAATCTTTTAATTGGCCTTTTGGAATAACTTTGAGTTAAGACACTGATACTTTGACTGTATCTTCTTTTAAGGTCACAAGTATTAGTTAGTACGAGGTGAGCGATGTATGCTCGATGGGCCTCTTGCTTTTCGGTAAATTTCGAATGAAAATCTGAGAAATTTAAGTTAAGACGAGCAGTAAAGAAATGGCAAAATCAGTGAATGGTGCGATTTCAAAACAAATCAATACCAATAAACTTGCAATTATTAAGCAGGAAATATATGATCGATTTTCATAAACATGTGACTCCTACGCATCAGTGGTATTTGTATCACACCTGTGACCGTGACAAGTTCGTGTCCTAAGGGTGATCTTAAATGCCTGCCACCTTTAGAGGACATAACAAGCACTGCCTTCAAGGAGATGTCATTATTCAATACCACATGGGACTGTGCTTTGGTTATGTATGTGTATGTGTCTATGTCAGTTTCAGTCAATAACATATCTTATCGTTGCAGACGCAATATGGAAAACATATGAATGATACGGAATCTGAAGCCGACCGGGGCATGGTTTATACACTGTAAACCACTTGTTTTACATTACTGTCTGTTTTTATTCTGTATATATGAGATATAAATCAATGGGTCTTGAGACATTATGAGTTATTAAATGCTTCTTCACATTTAACTTGTCTCAACGCCAATTGAAGTTAAATTTACCCTATCAATTCAACAGAACAGAACTTGTCTTAATTTATAATTAGTATAATTTTCATGATTTTTTTTATTATTTCTAAAATATCAGTCTTGTGTAAGTGTCCGACTCATTGTGTGGCATTGAAGTAAGATAAATATCTGTTATGTTTAGGTTACAACTTTAGAATAATACAAAATATAAGCACATAAAAACTTTTGAAGAATCTGAAAGCTATAAGAAGGTATGCATCTGCACAAATTTTCTATCTTACCCCTACCATAAATGTATGCAAACTGTAAAGTTTATAGAAAAATAAACCACAGACCCCTTAAGTAGATATATATGTAGTAGGACGAGGAATAGTGATAAAGTTATTGCTGTCGCTGGGGCTCGAACCCACGACCTTTGGCTCTCTGGTCCAATGTTCTTCCGTTGACCTAAAAGGAAATTCCCTACAGCTGATACTTGTAAGGCAACCTTATCAATGCACATCTTTAACATTTATATTTATGTTTAGTCCAACTTCAGAATAATGTAAATATTACTATGCATTACTCTTTAAGTGTACGTGTATATACAGTTTAGTGTATACATTGCACATATTACCTCTCATAATAAACTCTGCAAACAACTACTCTTTACATACTTAAATACGTGTTATATATATATACATACTCTGTCTATCAACTTTTTACAAGAGGACTGATCATGAATAGTTCATATGAATTTTTATTTCAATTTAAAACCTGTGAAATACCATATACTCTTAATATGAAGTGTATAGGTTCTCTAAAAGAAGTTGTTTGAAGTTTTGAAATATTTGACCCCTGTGACCTCAAATATAACTGAAGGTGGTTTTTGTAAACAAACTTTTTCAAGCTCCATCCAAAGTAGTTTAAACAGCCAAATATAATGTTTTTAGGACTTTCATTTCTTCAGAAGTTATTTGATTTTTTTTTTAACTATTTGACATCTGTCACCTTGACAGTAAGTCAAGTTCACTCTTGTATTTCAACCAAATGTACTATGAAGTATGCATCCTTAGACCTGGGAGTTTTAGATGTTATGCAAGAGGCCCAGAGGGCCTGTATCACTCACTTTTGTATGTAGCGAAATATCCTCATTAAAAAATATATTGAAGTTGAGTCACCAGGCATAAGCTCACATTTTACCTTCAGACCAGGTAAATAAATAAATTATGAGAGGTGTAGCTCCAACTTGCTACCGAGAAGCAATGCTAAAAATAGCTTTAATAGAACTATTGATGAAAGTATTTTGCAATGATTGCATTTAAAAAATGAAGGTTGGTGATACATGCCTTCTGGATGACTTGTTTTCATTGACAGTATATATTATATACCCTATATATCTTGACAAGAGAAGAAATAATGTTATTACTAAGATATTAAGTTAAATGAGGTGTAAAGAAAGAGATAAGAGAACATGTATACAAGTGTACTTAGCATTTACTGTACTTGTGTTAACATGTCCGTGATTGTATATACATGTGTGATACCTGTCTGTGATCATATGTACATGTGTAATACCTGTCTGTGATAGTGTGTACATGTGTAATACCTGTCTGTGATAGAGTAAACATGTGTAATACTTGTCTGTGATAGTGTGTACATGTGTAATACTTGTTTGTGATAGTGTGTACCTGTGTATTACTTGTCTGTGATAGTGTGTACATGTGTAATACCTATTTGTGATAGTGTGTACATGTGTAATACCTATCAGTGATATTGTGTACATGTGTGATACTGATAGTAAAGATGTGTTATAATTATCTGTGATAGTGTGTCCAATACCTGTGTGCGATACATGCATGTAGTATGTTTGTGTAACAAACTTTAGTGTGATAGTATATTCATGTATTATATCTGTATGTGATAGTTTACAGTATAATAACGGTGTGTTATAGTATGTATGTGTATAATAACTGTGTAATAGTATGTATGTGTGTAATACCTGTGTGATAATATGTATGTGTATAATACCTGTGTGATAGTATGTGTGTGTATAATAACTGTTATTGTATGTATGTGTATAATAACAGTGTGATAGTATGTATGTGTATAATACCTGTGTGATAGTATGTGTGTGTATAATAACTGTTATTGTATGTATGTGTATAATAACAGTGTGATAGTATGTATGTGTATAATAACTATGTGATAGTATGTATGTAATTCCTGTGTGTGATAGTATGTATGTGTATAATACCTGTGTGATAGTATGTATGTGTGTAATACATGTGTGTGATAGTATGTATGTGTATAATACCTGTGTGTTAGTATGTGTGTGTATAATAACTGTTATTGTATGTATGTGTATAATAACTGTGTATGATAGTATGTATGTGTATAATAACTGTGTGACAGTATGTATGGGTGTAATACTTGTGTGTAATAGTATGTATGGTAATAATAACTGTGTGATAGTATGTATGTGTATAATACCTGTGTGTTAGTATGTGTGTGTATAATAACTGTTATTGTATGTATGTGTATAATAACTATGTGATAGTATGTAAATGTGTAATACCTGTGTGTAATATTATGTATGTTTATAATAACTATGTGATAGTATGTAAATGTGTAATACCTGTGTGTAATATTATGTATGTTTATAATAACTATGTGATAGTATGTAAATGTGTAATACCTGTGTGTAATAGTATGTATGTGTATAATAACTGTGTGTAATAGTATGTATGGTAATAATAACTGTGTGATAGTATGTTTGTGTGTAATCCATGTGTGTAATAGTATGCATGTGGATAATACCTGTGTGTAATAGTATGTATGGTAATAATAAGTATGTGATAGTATGTATGTGTATAATAACTATGTGACAGTATGTATGTGTGTAATACCTGTGTGTGATAGTATGTATGGTTATAATAAGTGTGTGATAGTATGTATGTGTGTAATACCTGTGTGTAATAGTATGTATTTGTATAATAACTGTGTGATAGTATGTATGTGTATAATAACTGTGTATGATAGTATGTATGTGTATAATAATTGTCTGTGCTGTGATAGTTTATGTGTGTTATAACTGTGTGATAGTATATAGTGGTACATGTATAATAACTGAGTGTTATAGTATACATGTATAATACATGTATGTGATAGTAGATATATATACATGTGTTATACCTGCCTGTAATAGTAATAGTATTCACATATGTAATACATGACTTGGACAGTCTAATACAGATGTGTTTTATGTGACATGAATGTTTACTCATTATAGATTTGTAATGTTATATGCTATATGATCATCAAACTTTGATGGAGATGCATCTTAATTGATGGTCACTGTTGTAGAGTTGATGTTATTGTGTTGAGAGAAGGCCTTAATACAACTTTCAAGTTCTATGTACAATTTGACATACATGCATTCACCATCAGTTTCATTTGTATTGAAATTTACCTATAGCTAGCATAGGTATCATAATAGTTGTATGTTTTTGACTCCTTGAAATTTAATCAAGTGTATTCCTATCTAAGCTTTAACAGTGACATTTCAAAACGTTCATTTGATACAGATTTATAGCCATTATAGTTATAAGTATATGATTTAGGAGAATATTACAATCTATTTATTTAACTGCATATACATATACTAGAGTAGTATATGAAACCAGATTTGTATTTATTAAAATTCTGTAGCTGTGAGGGCACTGCCAACATTAGAATGATCTTTATAACAATGCAATGATCTACAAACTTCATACAATTAATTTCTATTATGTATCAAATCATTAAGCTAAAGATATTGCGATGCTTGTATTTTGCAGGCTGGTGAATTTACAACACAGAGGAAAGTCACCACTGTGCATAGATGCTGTCTAAAGTGACTATGATGTCATCATTTGATGATTACTTCAATATTCACTCTTTCATTGTAAATGTAGCAAACCTTTTTTACCAATAAATTATGTGACATTAAACAGAAGTCTGTTGTTTTATCTATTGATATTCTATAGGATTATTTGGGACTATTTCTCTCTTTTTATGCTCCCAAAAAAGATTTTGCGGACATAACTCCTGACTTGCTGAAGAGAGCAACGGAATTTTAGTGATATACATGTACATGTATGTGGGACGGTAAGGTAATGTGTTACATACCACTTTTTGGTCCTTATGCCTGAAGTTCAAGGTCACATGTCAATTCTTTTTCTGGGCAATTCTGATTTGATTTGATGATTCAATACTAGAACATTGACAGGTCAGTAAGGGCCCCGTCTTGTGGCAATATACCCCCCATAATCATCAAGAAGCAATCTGCCCATTTAGCTGAGCTTGACGTTTGACATTTGGACTTCAAAAATAATCGCAAGGAAGCGAAATATACATTTTACATGTACTATGATGCGAGTCTTGTTTCCTTCCGCCTCCATATTTGCTGGGCTAACAGAAATGTAAATACCGGTGCAATACTCATTTGTTAGCTTTGATTTGTTTTATTTCACCTTATATACCTCCTCCAACAAGAGCCAGGGTCAAAGTCAGAGATCCACTTTGTCTTTGACCTTTGGACCCAAATGACCTTGACCATTAACCCAGTGACCCTGATCTTTGGTCAGTTGACTCATTCTTTAATTCCGACCAAATTTGCTTCATAATATCATAACAAAATGTTCATCAGTGACAACAAAACTTGACCCTTTGGACCCCTTAACCTGGACCTAAGGTCAGTTGACTCTGTGTTAAGTTCTGAACAAGTTTGCTACATAATAACATAAAAAAAGTTCATCAGTTAAAAGATACAATAATTGACCTTGACATTGACCACGTGTAGACCTTAAGTCAGTTGACTCCTTTTTAAATTCGGACCAACTTTGCTTCATAATGTCATAACAAAATGTTTATCAATAAAAAGATAAAAAATTGAACTTGATCTTTGAATCTAATGACCTTAACCTTTGACCTCAACTTTTTACCTCAGTGTCTCTTTGTTTAATTCCAAACAACTTTGCTTCATTATGTCATAAAATCCTCATTTGTGAGAAGCTACAAAATTTAACCTTGACCCCTGACCCGTTGACCTTGACCTTTGGTCAGTTGACTCCTTGTTTAATTCTGAGAAACATTGCTTCAAAGTGTCATACCAAATTGTTCACAGTGAAAAGATACAAAATTTAACCTTGACCTTTGACCCAATGACCTTGACATTTGGTCAGGTTGACTCCTTGTTTAATTCTGATTGTGAGGCGGTATACTATGTAGTGCCACAATGGGGTCTGTATAGTCAAGGTCTCAATAAGTTCAAAGGTCAAATAATTCTGAACCTATATACCTCCAACGGTAAGTGATGTGTTGAAGGAAGACAATTTGTTTGTTTGTTTGATTTTGTTTAACGTCCTATTAACAGCTAAGGTCATTTAAGTACGGCCTCCCCTGTGTGCAAGATGCATGCGTGTAGTGTATGTGTGTGCATTTTGGGAGGCTGCGATATGTTCCTGTTCGTCTCCTTGTGATAGCGCGGAACTGATGCCGACTTTATAGTGCTACCTCACTGAGACATACTGCCGAAGACACCCAGCAGGACGCCCCACCCGGTCACATTATACTGACAACGGGCGAACAAGTCGTCCAACTCCTAATTTGCTGAGTGTTAAGCAGGAGTAGAAACTACCATTTTTAAAGACTTTGGTATGTCTCGGCCAGGGGACAGAACCCAAAGCCGCTTTGTTGCATACCTCTTGGGTAACCTCGGAGATAATAATAGTGCCAGGCATGGTCAATTTCAGGTTAATTCATGGATTTCTTTCAAACTTAGTTCATGTAAGAATCATCATTGGTGGAAGAGGTTATCAAATTGTAAATTTGGCATTCCTGCCCCATTCCAAGTTGACCAATGCTTCAGAAATCTTCTCCAGATTCAGATATACGAGAATCAACACTCTGCTGTGAATGAAAAGATGCTTTATCTAAATTGTAAATTTCAGGAAATAATTCAGATTAGTAATGATGAGATGATGTAAGGAAATAACGGGCCGAGGGGCAGGGTTCAAAGGGGGAAAATTGGCTAAAATTTCAAAACGCCTCTTCCTCAGACGTACCAGAATCAAAAGCACTTCATGAATGTAAAGGTCCTAAATTGCTTTATCTGAATTGTATAATTTTTTACTCCTAGTTATCAGTTCTTCCTTGGGGAAGCTGGGGTAAAGTTTACTAGACATTATACAGGGAAATAACACTTTTTGGTATATTTTGTCCATTTTCAGCAGGAAACAAATCAAATTTGGTTGGAAAAATTATGATGCGATGACAATTAGTATCGGTAGGTGTTATGAGAAAATAGGATCATACCACCCTCCTGAAGCTGGAGGCCAAAAATGGAAGACTGCCTAAATTTCAAAAGCCTTTTTCCTTGAACTATCATGTACTAAAATCATATTCTCCACATGGATGAAAAGGTCACATGTGCTTGATCTGAATTGTTGTTTTTATTCTATTTTTCTCTTGAAGTTTACTATTGCTTAAACAAGTGTAAAGGAAAGAACTCTTTTGGGTACAATTTGTCCAGCAGGAAATAATTAAAACTTGGTTGGAATAATTATGATGAAATTGAAATTAGATGGTTTCAGAAAGCAAGGTACCGAACAGCTATCCTAAGTAAAACAAAATGACTTAATAATATACTATTACTTTTCATTCAATACCAAAATAATTCATTTTAATATTTCTTAGGTTTTTCCCCCTTTGAAGACATGATGTGTAATGCATTTTTTCTTTATATACATGCTCATTTCTTCCATTTAATGCCTGTACAATTGTTTAAACATGCATAATTTTTGGTTCAATACCATTAGTCTAAAATTTTACCAGTGCACTTTACTCCAGCAATTTAATTATTATGCACTATTCAAATTAGAATATATTATCATTTTGTTATAATGTACATCAAATCATTAGGATATAACAGTTATTTATTACTCTGAAGTTAACACATATTACATTCGGCTTTACATGGTTCCTTTACTACATGTGAAGACATTATCGAAAAAAAACTAAACTTTATATGGTGGGAATGCAAAACATGCATAATTTCTAAACAACTGCATGGTATGATAAATATCTAAAGAATACTTATACAGTGTAGTTTCAATACTTGCCAACACTCCCAACTTTGGAGGAAGACAACCAATTTTGGACCCTTGAATTTTAACATTTTTCAACCAGTGAATTTGTTAACCATTTTTAAATTCTGAGATCTGATTATTTAATTTGAGAACAACTCAACATATTTCAGTGCTAGAAGTAATCTATCTCCTGAGTTAAATCCAATTAAAGGTGGTCGATGTTGGGATTTTAAATAAAGTATATGAGAGCGTGTTAGTTGTTTTCAGTAGATCTACAATCAACAGGGGGAGGGGGTCCAGTGGGCCTCCTGTTACAGCAGAAAAGGATTAATAACATGACATCGCAGAATAAAGATCAATGTACTTGCCAATACCCTTTATGCACGTCGCTGATACAATATAACTCTTCACAATTAGTGAAAAATGAATAAAATACAACAGAAAACCAAGACTATATACTGCAACACTTCGACTTTACCGCGATAGAAAGTAAAGTCTTTCCGAGCATGCGCAGAAAAAAATACGAAACTGTGCATAAACTGTGCTAAAAAAAGGCTAAATTAAAATTACATAGGTGCAATGTGCCACATTAACAAGTTTGTGTCATGTCAAGTTTATTTGCTTCAAAACAAATGGTCCAGGCTGGGGATGTTCTAAAAACACCTAAAACAGACGAAATCCCAAATGATGAATTGATGAAGCTTACCGAGGTGACCCAAATAATACGAACATTATCATTTTTAAAGGAATATGTGAGCAATAATTATGCGAGAGGACGTTGCGGTTCCCTTGATAATAGGATAAGACTTTGAAACCATTTGAGTTTTAGAGAATTTATCCTTTAATCGATTTTGTTAGGAGGTACAACAAGTCATTTTCAATAGAAGAAACAATTGAATGTAAGTTTAGTTTGGACGTAAACATGCATTGTCATGTTACTTTCGGTGTTTTTTCAGTGCATAAAGTTGTACACATAAATTTAGATTTGGAAAAGTTAAAGCCGCTTTGATTTACCCTTATTCAAAATATACTAAAAACTGCTTCACTTATGTCTTAAAGAAATAATGTTTCATCTAGTTTGGGTTTTAAAATAATTCCAGCAGCTAAAATCAAACACGGGCTGTGTCAAAAATGGCAGACTTTGAAATAACCACGCATGCATTACACACACGTAGGTGCCGCCTCAAATGAACTTAGCTGTGAGTAGGACGCTAAAACCGAACCACACCAAACTTTTGTCGAACATATGACTTAACCTCACACGAAAACATCGTTGCATTCAATCAATGTTGTAAAAGATTTTCGAATATCTTCGAGAAATTTGTCAAAACCGTAAGATTCCAATTTGGAAAAAAAAATGTTACCGTTTGCCACTCGGTTCCCTCTTGGTGTATTAAGGTTTGTAGGTGTCCCTTATCATTTTTGGCAGACCCGATATGACTTCACCGTTACTAAGCCGTTATGCAACTATCTTATTTGGAAAGGCGTATATTGACACGGTATATACGTGAATACGATGAGTGAAAATGGACAATTGGCCGTTCCTTGTCCGTTTATGGCTTAACATAAGCAGTGTCAAATATAACACGAGCTGTTAAGAACGGAATAATTTTATGTCATTCTAGTCGTTCCACTCGTTGTTTGCTAACGAACGCTATGTCCGTTAAAGTGCAATCAGAAGAGCAGATCGCTGAGTTTAAGTTCTGAAGACATTTCACCTCATAAAACCAAACCACAACTTTCACAATTGTAATTTGCATAGTTTGCACTTAGTACAAAGGTTTATGTTTAACGTTTGTCCAAGTGCGACAGGCAATGGGATCTCGCCTCAGAAAGGGTTTTAACAAAATCCTTACAAATTGTTATTGCTTGTTTTAACTTCAGCACAACTGATTTACCCTTTGTCAATATAATGTGACCGATAGGAATACTGTCTCACATGCCTTAGTTATTTTAATTCAGTGAGGAATATATATCACTCCAAAGTTGGCATCTGATCCACGCTATCGTAAGAAGGCAAATACACCACCATACCCTGCATCCAGCATGCATACACACATTCACGCTAACATAAAAAATGAATGCACTCCTAAAACGACCATAGCTCTTAATTAACAGGACGTTAAACAAACTAAAAACAAATCAAACACACTAACGTCAAAGCACAACCACCCTTGCTGTCATGCATGCGCGTTAATTTTATTTTGCAATATTTCGTAATTAAAAGCCACAATTTTAAACAAAATGCATGACCATTTTTATAATGCGACTATGGAATTTTGCTCTATACGGATTTAGTGTCACTGACATTTTATTTGAAAAGCACGGTATGGTTAGAAAGAATTGTAAAGGTAACAGTTATGTCATGTACTGTTGAAAGACGTCAATGATTTGTCAAACTATTTGTAGGGAAGTCTCTTAATTGAATATTATTTGTTCAAATCAATTTGTTATGGTGCATTTCTATTTTGAGACGTTATCCTGTACTCCATCCATTGCTCTCTAATTTAAAAATGATTTTCAAAACGCTTACAGCTAAGCTACTCAAAAGAACTCAAGAAGTCGCAGAAATATTATCCTCGGATACAAATTTCTTTATTTCTTGCAAGTGTTTTCTAGGTACTGCTTACCGGTGCAGTTTCGGATAAGCGTCGACTTATGTATTTCACCTCCTGAATACGAGATTCTGGTTTGGACTAATTTCATTTCTTCTTTTCCTACAATTCTTCTCGGCGATATATCCATTTCAATTCAATTCGTCTTTATACTACCTTATCTGTTGCAAGGACTTACAAATGACCTGTCAAATTGGCGAATGCATTTTGTTTTAAATCATCCATATGTTCTTTTCTCTTCTCTGGTAAAGGGATCTAATGATCCTTTCAGAATATATTGACTATGCATTAATATCCAATTAGTATTTGTATGCATTTTCTGTTTCTAACGATTGCGCTCAGCTAGAAGATATTAATGTCCAGCCGGATGTCGGGAGACATACAATAAACTGGTATAGGTGGTATTGATTAACAAATTATCTGTCCGGGAAGAGCTTTTTTTCTAGCTCGTCTATATCGGCAGTAATATGTATAGATTTACAACAGGCACATTGAAAGATACTAATACCTACGACAAATGCCGTACCGTGAAAATGTAAGCATCTCTTTTCGCCTGTAAACATGGCACTTCATCAGACTGAGATTGGAAGCCTTAAATATAAAGAGATGTAAATCAATATCTTATACGGAGCTAAGCACTGTTATGGTGTGTACTCTTGAGAGAGCGTTGTCGTGACAGTATCAGTTTTATAACTGTGAGGTTAACACGTGTGCATCAAGTGTATGAAAAGCTCTGATGAAGTGTGATCCTTACCCTCATTCATTAATTCACACCGGTAAAAAGGAAATTTGTCGCCATTTTAAAGTAGTCATCGGATCCGCGATAACAAGAAGGCAAATACACCAATGTACTGCCTCAAGCACAAACGCAGACATTACATTACACACACAGAGGCACGTCTATAAATGACCTTGGTTTGAAAGGACGCTAAAACCAATAAAGCAAAATATCTTTACTAATAATGTATTTATACTATCCATCAGAACGTCTACAATCACGTCACGTTTGGCCTTAAATTGCCTTAGCTGTTGATAGCACGTTAAACCCTTAACAACCAATCAACAACTGACCTTAGGCTATGCCCCCTGACTAGTTTATGGAACGTTCCATGTTGAGAAAAGGTGATAAATTTCTTATTTCACATTTTTTCGCTTTTCGTGGCTTTTATAAATGTTTATTATAGTTATTATCAACTGCACCGTTTGTTAGTCATAAACGCGGCAGATTTATGCATAATTTAAATATTTGATTAAAAAGATATTAGCAAACTTGCAGAAAATCAAATTCATTTGCAGACTAGTTAAATACATATTCAATGGGCTGTATGATATATAAACGATGTGTATATATGTACGAAACAAAGATTGAATGATAAGCATAGTCTTAGTATTTTTCAGTGATTAAAAAATAAGGAATAAAATCTGCAAATAGAGAAATCTAGCACATCAATTTATGATTTAAGTCTGTGATGTATAAACGATATCACGTTATGTAAGACGATTATTACACATACATGTGATTTCACATGTGGTAATACAGACCCTGGACCGGCTTTTCCCCCCGTTTAAACGCAAACGCAACGGAAACACAACGCAAAGACACACAAACCGTTTGGTTTAAACACGCCCCTAAAACGAAGTTCATAGTTATCCAATAACGGACTTAGATTTAGATGTATTTGCTCGCGGAAGCGTGTCGGTCTCTGATCCTAACTCTGAATTGTATGAACCCGCGTGTTATTTGCACAGCGGCGGATGCAGATGTACTAATCGGTAACATTTTCCAAAAAGCAATTATTTGGTGCAATGATTGATAATTCGTTTTCACAAATGGAATTAAACTTCTAATGGCATCCGTTTGTTTGGAACTCAACAGTACATTACATTTAACATCTAATCAGTTAAAAGTATATTTGATGTTGGTGATTTCTCATTATGTTTTTATCCATTATTATTTTCCCTGAAAAATCATTTCAGGATGAGGTTACGGGATCAGTAGTGAACAATGGTTCTTCGACATCAAATATACATATGGATACGTTTAGCGAGTTGTTTATTTTTTAAGTCTTAAATTCTGAACTTGTTGTTAAAAATGTATTTTATCAAATTGTCTGAAAATAATAAACAATCCAAATGAAATAAGGTACGTGTTGGATTGGTGTTTATTAGTTTAAACTTGCGCTATAATTTCATCTGTATGTGTTTTATATCAATTAAATTATATGAACTTTAGATCACTAGAACCGTATCAGTTCAAAAAGGGGATGGGGTTAGGTGGTATCGATGTCACCAGCACCGTCTTCTCTCAAATGAATTCAACGGCAGTATCTGACGGCAACATTTCTTTTAAAATGCTTTTCTAACATGTACAAAATGTAATAGTCTTATTTTTAGAATATCCTTTCTTAAATCTGCAACAGAGATATTTTGAAAAACAAGATATCATCTATATCTCATAAAGGACACAATCATGTCCAGTATATAAACCGTCCTTTTGTATGGTGACTACATGTTGTTTTCTTTCAGATATACGATAAGCAGCTGATTTGTGTGTCAAGAGGTTGATATGAGATAAGTGTTGATTCCAAATTTAAAAGGATAAGTGTCTATAAGGCCTGTTAGGGCCCCAGTATATTCGGATTTTCATCTCCTTAATTTCCGAATGAAAAGTGTTTTGTTATCTCAATAATTTCCTCTCTATTTTATATTTTGAGTTGAAATTTACAACTTTACTCATTTGGGTACACTTACATCAAATGCATATTCACTAAACACTTTTATTTTATTTTATATCGAGTTATGGCTTCTGGATACATCTGGGAATTGGAAATTTCAAATATCTCAATCTCGAGTGAATTGAAAAGTTCAGGACACCCTGTATATGCTATACAAGTTTAAAATATTAATTGTTAATATTGTACATTATATGTATCAGCACCCCTGCAGGTGGGGGATCGGAATGGGATGTGGTCTGAGGCCGTGGGAGCTGAAAGCTCTACATTGCGTGCGATGGAGGCAGTTCGTCGAATGTTGAAACATTTCGACGGAAGCCTGGTAGATATTTTCGAGACTTGATCGAAAAACACTGTGGAGTTGGTTTCAGTCTGGATTCCAAATGTAGATAACCAGGTGGCACATTTATTCAGTAAATCATGCGACGGTGTGTATTGGGGTATCTATTTGTCGGTTTTCATAATGTTCGATAGGGCATGGCGGATTGGTCGAGTGGTTAACACTCCGGCCTTCCAAGAAGGCAGCCCGGGTTCGATCCCCGAAGTCGCCGTACGCAAGGAATATTGGAGAAAGTGTTTTCTCCTGCCCACACAACTCCAACAACCCAGGTGGAGTATCAAATGGTCTGGGGTAGGTGTTGCTGTATCTGTGCTGTAGCATTCAAGTGAGGTGGCACTATATAAATGATACCGTTGGAAGCACGGTCCCACTACAAACAGAACACAATACATCTCAAGCACACACACAGGCATACACACATAGGGAGATTAGCCAGGTGGCATAGCACTAGTAGTTAGCGCCTGATAAGGCAGCTCCTGCGAATTCCTCAATATTGTATTGATTAATAGATGCTAATTGTATTGACTGTATACAATTGAATATCTATGTAATGTTAAACGCTTTAGAGTGGCTTATGTTAGCTAGATAGGGCGCTATATCAAATGTTGTATATTTATTTATTTATTTATTTATGGCAGCATTTTTTAGTCGACTGGTTCGCGAGTGCGTACAATGCGTAATGTGAAGTATTTAATTCGCGTTTGTGGAATCCTGGCACCGCAGGAATAGAAGGTCTGTCACAAGCATGGGGAGGGGTTATTAACTTATGGGTTCAACAAAATGATACATGAGAACGCCAAGGGAACGGAACTTTGGTTGTGCCATATTGGCCCTCTACTTTATTGTCGCCATTATTGGCGCCTTTGTGCGGAAAATTTCCTAATTTTATTGAGGAAAAGGAATACCGAATATTGCTCGAGAGTGTTATTGATAAATGTAAGGGGGGAAAACGTTTTTTTTGAGAAGTGCGACGGGTTTCAAATTGTAGCTCTAAAAATACAATTGTGAGGCAACACGGATGTTTTTGTATTTGTTGGAGGTATAAAACTGGAGTCAAATATTGCGGAGGCGGCGAGGGCAGGTGGTGAAATTACCCCGAGATTAGCAGATCTATCGGAGAGGATGGCCAATTATCTACTCCGCGCGAGGAGTGACAGTACTGTTTCTAAATATTAGTAATGTTCGGAAATGGGAGGCGTTTATTACACAAGAAAACGCGTGTGTATTGCCCGCTTAGCCTATTATTCATGTCACGCTGACCGTAGCTTTTCTGTTGGAAAAGGGAAGTTCACAAAGTGTCATTTCTTCTTCTGTGTATGCCATACTTGAAGCAATACTAAACCAAACAAACCGAACTTTGGGGGTACAGCCTAGGGTTTTCAGAGGGACATTCTGTCTGGCTTGACGAATGTCTGCTTTGGGTATTTGGTTTATTTGTTATGACGGCCATCTTGCGAGGTGAGCCTGGGACAGTTGTGTAATGTGCTGTCATTGGTCGAGACTGCAGTGGTTGACCCAGGCACTGAGTCTCTTATTTACTTACGGGTTTCAAACCCGGGTAGGTTCACTAGGGGTCAAGAGGTCTGGGCTATATAGGTCGCACACGTGCATGAGACCATGTCTTTTCCCTGCCGAAGATTTGGTAGGATTGTAGCTTTAAAAGCAGAGCAAGGTAACAAAACCATATGATGACGTTCTGAAAGCAGAGCGAGTCAACTTAAACATAGGAAGATGTTCAGAGCTAAATAATGGGCTGGTTTAGTCCTGTTTAGGCTACTCTCTGAAAACATAGTGACATGCAGAATTATCTCCAGGGTTTTATTTGTACTTAGTCACAATGCAGTTCAAAACCATTTAGGCCTTCTGACACCACAATTGACATGAGGTTGTAATGTTTCTTTAAATGTAGTGTTTCCTTAGGAGGGAGGGTGGAAATGAAAGAATTATGACATCTCGCCCTTAGGACATCTCGACCTAGGACAACTCGCCCTAACTTAGGACAACTCGACTTCAGGAATTAGGACAACTCGACTCAGGAATTAGGACAACTCGACCTTTAATAAATTATAGACAGAAAATGCAAATATTCAATTATCGACTATGTAACGGTACCGATTGATCTACACAACAGGTAAAAGATAGAGAAAATAATGTTATTTTAGCCGTTTAGCTTCTGTAAACAGAAAACAGTGTTGTTTCAGTCGTAAAGCCTAAGTCCAACTATATGACCAAGGTGTTCTTATCAATTAAGCTGTGTAAATTTATTAGTAAATTGTATTTTGGTGTACGCAACTTTAGCCTTGCCAAGGCAGTTAGAGTTAGCTCCCTTAGCTCCCCATGCTAGTTCCGCTCTTTTAACAGCATTAGCAGAGCAAGATGGCAGCAGCCTCACAGTGCTTTATATAAATATAAAATCCAGCGACATCGCGATGAACGCTTACAATCCAAGAGAGCGATCAAGCTCACTAATGACATTCCTCCAAAATTGTGACAGCGAGGAGACCGATGACAACGTACATCGGAAAGAAAATGCTTCTCAATCTAGTGACGAACATCAGGGTGATGATGGCCGGCATGGTGCCTGTGGAGGCCCACCACCATCAGCGATGAGTGACAAACCAGAAGCCGAGCTCGAAAAGGAACTCGATAGTTTAAAAGCGGAGTTAAGAAAAGGGGCTCTCTGCAAGGAGATCGAATATTGTCGGCGGAAAATTTATGAACAAAATCGCCCCTTCGTCTCCGCCCCTCCACGTGATCGCCAGGAGGGTGGGTCATCAACAGAGAGAGAACGACCCAGCACTTCAGGTATGAACAATTTACTTGACTTAAATTTCCAGACACTGCTGCAGAATGTGAACAATACAAAAAAGTCTAAACCCCGCCTTGTACACAATTATCTTTGGCGCGATCCCACATTGATAGACGAGGACGAAATCGTCACGTTCACCACCACAGGGGTCAAAGTAAACCGTAAAATGGACAAAGATTACTACAAAATCAGCGTTGAACAATGGGGCTATGGTAATAGCAGAATTTTAGAAGAAATGATCGAGGCAAACGAGGTGGATGTTCGTGGTATCCGTGACTACCTGGATTATACAAAAACGATAAATCGACTCTTCAGCAAGTATGTGCGCGGCAGTGTTATGCTGTATGACCGGGAATATCGGGAGGCCCAACATAGTGAAGGTTTTCGATGGGGAACGCCACAAACCGCGATACAGAACTTTCAACTTGTACCTAAGCCAAACAACCTGACTGCTCAGGTACTTCAGGGTACGACGGTAAATTCAAAACGAGAGGGACAAGGTCGGGAACGGTCGACCCCAAGAAANACGAAATCGTCATGTTCACCACAACAGGGGTCGAAGTAAATCGTAAAATGGACAAAGATTACTACAAAATCAGCGTTGAACAATGGGGCTATGGTAATAGCAGAATTTTAGAAGAAATGATCGAGGCAAACGAGGTGGATGTTCGTGGTATCCGTGACTACCTGGATTATACAAAAACGATAAATCGACTCTTCAGCAAGTATGTGCGCGGCAGTGTTATGCTGTATGACCGGGAATATCGGGAGGCCCAACATAGTGAATGTTTTCAATGGGGAACGCCACAAACCGCGATACAGAACTTTCAACTTGTACCTAAGCCAAACAACCCCGAGAAAACGTGGCCCGTTTACTCCGGACAATCAAGAAATATTCAGGAAATTTAACATTGACGTGTGTGATTATAAATCGTGTAAACTTGCGCATGTCTGTTCGGTGTGTTATGCGGAGAACAGTGCGATTCATCATACAAAAAAGGGATAGATCATGATCAGCCCAAGCATGAGGCCACTGTAAATAATGTACATACTAGCAACAAGTTGAAATTGGAAGTCTGGCAGTCCCTCTTACCGGCGGATGACTTTGATAGGAAGTTTATTTAAGAGGGTGTGGCTACCGGTTTTCGCTTTATCGATGAAGGTCTAGAGAAACACATCGTGCCCGTAAAGGAAGAAAACTATGCCTCTTGTAAACAGTTTTCTGGTCTGGTCCAAGATTAGATACAAAGTGAAATAGAAAACGGTAACTATGTGATAACTGAGACAAAACCAGTGACAATAAGTGCGTTAGGGGCTATTCCAAAGTCAAAAACAAAGGTCAGACTAATACATGACGCGAGTCGCCCTACTGGTAAATCTATAGATAGTCATGTCAAGAGTGACTGTTCGTGTACTTATATGGACCTCCGGGAGGCAGCCAAACATATTTCACCTGGGTGCTTTTTTAGCCAAAGTGGATTTAGCGTCGGCTTACAGATCAGTAAATATCCACCCATTGAATTACAAAGTAACAGGTTTGAAATATCATTTCGATGGAAATGACAATCCAACATATATGTATGATACAAAATTGCCTTTTTTGGGCATCCAAAAGTCCACAGATTTTTCAAAAACTCAGTAGTGCTGTATGTAGAATATTAAAATGTAAATATGGTTTCACAGCAATTGCCTACTTGGACGATTTTTTTAATGTTTGGCAATACTTATAATGAATGTTACAATGCTATGTGTAGATTGTTACAGCTGCTGCGACAGCTGGGTTTTGCGATTAACTGGTCCAAAGTAGAAGGTCCGGTAAGACAGATAATTTTTCTAGGCATAATGGTCAATACAATAACAACGACTTTTCTTAATTAATTGTCTTCACATTAAGTCCCGTGGACTTTGTTTTCACAGACCAAGAAGGCCTACCTTAATAATGTGTTAATGGCTAAAAACAACAGAACACCTATAGGCCACAGTGTTTATATAAGGCCAAACTCTGTAAGATAATGAATGTATATATGTCATTTTTATAGTGCCATAAAGATGATAATATATGATTAAGATTTGCTTTATTACACTACAAATTAATTATGAAATGTTAAAGATGAAATCAAGTATTAAAAAAATCATAATAATTAACAGTGCTATAGGCACATAATAGTCAAAGTTGACTGTGTGTTTAAATACTAAAGAAGAAGAAGAAACTTGTCTTCTTTTGTTTGTTTGTTTGTTGACCCTGCTGGTTGTTTGTTTCATTGGGGTTTAACGTCTATACAACTCATACATAAAGAGAAACAGTTGTAAACAGCTTTAAAAAATGATTTTCTTAAAATGTATTGAAAAGTCAGTCATATTTCAAAAAAAAAGAAGTTAAAATTACGTTAGTTGCGACTAATTGATGACCTGTTTTTTCTAACTCCCGCTACTACTTTCAGCGGTCCAGTTGGCGAACCTGACTGTTGTAAACGTTTTTAGTGCAAGCTCGAGTTGTCCCAAGTGAGGGCGAGTTTTCTGAAGGGCGAGATGTCTGGAACGCTTATGAAAGATGCGTCAAAGGAACGTTTGTCGATAATAAGAATTCACATACGCGTCTCATTCACGTTCAATACTTCCGGCGTTCAACACCTACGAAACCAACATAACGATTCCGGAAATCCGGAAAAATCAAAATCTTTTTCGTGAAAAATGGCGAAAACCTTTTTTTCGGTCGGGCCAATTTTTCGGGTCGCTCGTGTCAGGGGAAACAAACAATATTTCAATTTTGGCCTAGTTAGTTTCTCTGGCATAAAAAGGTATATATTTAGTGCCATAAAAATATCATCCAACATCGATATTGTTTTTTAATAATCTTTTGTTAGGGTACAGTTGTTACGGCAGTAGTGGATCAGTCAATAAACAAAAGCTGATTTCACAAAATGTATTGATCCTAGAAAGAAATTAATTGTTTGCACATGGTAACAAGTTGTTTCTTATAATGTACAAACAAACAAAATAATTTCATATACGTTTCATGTCCAGAAATCCCGAATTTTATATTTTCTCAATCTGCTCCTCTAGCGATGACCGCCATCTTGGAAAACGGACAGTTCGATGAAGAAATGGATTCTAATAAAATACACAATTACAACCAAATAAACATGCATTTAAATGATGAATTATGGTGTTTTGTTTCAGAATCATGTATTGTTTGGTAATCTTGGATAATGCTTACATGCGTTATTGTGTCGTATCCGATGTGTGATTTTTCGGCTGTAACGGATCAGTGTTTATCTGCGCACGCGTATGCATACGCATAGCATCGTTCCACGTGCATTCATGATTTCAAATTTCTACATATGTTTTGAGAGTTGGCACATGTATTGGAGTTATATTTAAGGTGTATTCGTTGCAAAGGCTTCAATTAATAATTAGATGCGATCAGTTACCTCTGAAAAGTGTGTTTTGAGACGTCCCATCTAACTTGAATCGTGAGTGAGAGGCCCGCAAAAGGGCGTGATCCGTTATAGCCGTACTGATCCGCTATAGCCGACAAATCGGTAGGTCTTGTTTTCCTTATTACGTTGTGTATATTTGATTTTATGAAGATCTTTTGGTATCACTGGAGAGGTATTTAAATGTACTTTCTGAAAATATATGATGTCTTTAAAAAAAGTTTTGCAAAAATCGTGTGTAGCAATTATATGCAAAGTGATCCGCTACTGCCGTAACAACTGTATTATTGCTAAAAACAGGGAATAGATATAGTATAAAATGATAATTTTGTAACCATTCACTCCATTTTTTTATTTTGTTAATTTTGTTTGATTGCTATCTAACAAAATATGCTAATAAAACTTCTTTTTTTCTGTTGTTTCCAATAGATTCATATTATCCTTCAGTTTAGCCTACGCAATTAAGTTGATAGCCTTAAAAAAAGAATGGGTAAATAAAAGATAAATAAACCTTACAGCGGCACAGGATGGATACCAACAACTTCATCGACAGCAAGAGCTCTCTGGTCATCAGCAAAGACAATATCTGCAAGATTAAGTAGCAAAATAACCAAAATATGTATAAACTTGCAAGTGATTAATCATAAAATATTTTGTCAACTGGATCATATGGCTATTTTCATATTTTGTCATTCTTTGCTATTGGTATGTCATTAGGAACAATATGTACACATGTTTTCACCAGGCTTGATAAACAGAACAAAACCAGGGACAGCTTATACCGTCAAAAAATATACCAATACTAGGTACCATTTTTACCTTTGATGTCCACTTCCTCCAGTTTCTGCCCTTAAACTTTGTGGTTAAGTTCAGGTCTTGGATCATAAACAACTTGCTTAGCTGGGTCCTTTCTAATAGTGCCGACATCTGCCTATAAAGCTGCTTGTGCACAGATTTGGTGTGACCCATGTGATTATAAACCCAATCAAGCTGATTCTTGTCAAGATTTAGCATCTATTTAAAAAATCCATTTCAAAATATTAGTTCATGCAGTTTTCTGTTCGATATAATGCTCGCTTCATAAACAATAAGAGCTTTTGGTTTAGTTTCTTCTTCCATTAGTAAAACTACCGAATAAAGCATTGCAGTTCTTCATGTCATCTGTATTTGTTGCAAACGGATGAACGCTAAATTAATTCATTAATCTATTAAAGATTAATGATAAAAGTAATTTAATCGTGAAGGATTACGTCTCTTGTATGTTGCAATAGAGGGAGGTCAGATCTGTATCATCTTGCTTGATTTATTGTACAATACTTGTGTGAGAGTTGCCGTGTATTTTTGCATTGACACTGATGTAATTTGATGTGGGGCTGTCAGGTCCAGTTCACAACAGACAGACTTCAGGGATACATAGGCCCTCGCATAAGAGTGTTCTGTAGCAGAAACCAAAAGAAACTAGTGATAATTATGTTTTTGTGAACAAAAATATTCACAAAAACAAAATCATATCTCTTCGCTTTAATGGTAGACAAGAGACAGTTGGCATCACGACTTTTGGGTCAAGGCTAAAATGACTATGTTATAATGCACTGCACACCGTCTATGGATGATTCAGGTATAAGTAACAATTTTAATCACTATATCTTTAACAGTTTGAAAGAATTACTGAAAAAGAAAAATCATGCTTATTTGACCCTCAACCTTGGTATTTAGCCTACATTGACCGAACACCAGTGCACTGCACATCAGCTTAAGATGATCCAAGTATACTGCAAATTTTGTCAATGTTTCGTCAACAGTTTAAAAGCTATGACCAGGGCAAGCACAACAAATGCATTGTTTCCATTCATTCAAAGGGGAGACATAATAAGCCAAGGTGCATAAAGAAATATATGCATTCGCAATTTGAGAATGAAGCTCTTCTTATTATCAGGGTTTGCAATATTGCCTGTGACCTACAACTGAATTACAGCTCTAGTTTCTTTCGAAGTGCTCTGACAAAATAAATATATTAAAATATTTAATACATACTGGAATTTGGAAACAGGTATGGATTTCCAGGAACAATTCCTGCTTCTTTTCTTGTAGCCAGATCTGCTAGAAATGACATGGGATTTCGCACATCTGGAGGCATGATCACTGGCACAGCCCTTCCTCTCTAAAATCAAACAGAAGAAAATCATCAACAGCAACTACATATATATGTTATATTCTCACTGTTAATAAACTGGAAGACAACGAATAATTTAAACAAGAGGCCCTAGGGACTGTAATGTAGCGGACTAAATTTGGTTGTAATCCACTCATGGGTTAAGGAGGAGTAGCGTTTTGAAATTTAAAGTTTACAGACAGCCAAAAGACAACCAAAGATTGAGCATGACGCTAAAGGTCATCCTTATCCGTCGGGTCATCTTAGAAATAGCATATCTAAGATCAGAAACATGTTGTGCACAATTCAATCATCAGACTGTTTTCTGGTTACTTAAAGTCACTAAAACCTATATTCACATGTTTGGTTTTATTTGAAAGGGACGGACCACTTCATCATCAGAACTGTCGTCAACTTTTCTCTTGTTTTTTGCTTTTTTAATGGGATGGACCACTTCATCATCAGAAGAGCATTCAACTTACTGTATGGTGTTGTCCACTGGTGCCAAAGTGTCATGAGTGTTGTCCACTGGTGCCAAAGCCTCTTGAGTGTTGTTCAATTGTGCCAAAGTCTCTTGAGTGTTGTCCACTGGGGCCAAAGTCTCTTGATAGTTGTCCACTTGTACCAAAGTCATTTGAGTGTTGTCCACTTGTACCAAAGTCTTTTGAGTGTTGGTCACTGGTGCCAAAGTCTCCTGAGTGTTGTCCACTGGTGCCAAAGTCTCTTGAGTGTTGTCCACTGGTGCCACAGTCTATTGACTACTGTTGATTGGTACTTCTATCCCAGAACTCTCATTGACTGGTGAATTGTCCCCATTCTCCAGCACTGAAATTTTACATAGATTATGAGTAGATAAACTAAATGGTGTACAACATGCATACAAACATTACAATAGAACAAAATCACCTCTCGCTGTAATTCTTGACTGTTGGCGATAGTTTGTTCAAAATTCATTTACAAAACAAAAACACTGTATGATGTAACATTAGTGCTGAACTAGAAATTAAAGCAGATCACTTAAGTTTATTTTGAAAATATTCAATTAATAGGGCCCAATTAATACCTCTATCCACTTTTTTGTACCCCCCCCCCCCAAAAAAGCCTCTCATTAAGTAATTTTTGGAATAGAAAGGTTATAAGAATATCACAAAACATTTTATGTGAATGATTTACCCACGTTTTACTGTGAATTCGATGTGTTCTAGGAAACATGCCAATGTTTGTTTTTTCTTTGCAAAAATTTCTGCAGAAAAAAAAAATGAAATATAAAGAAATGTAAATGTAAAGCAATATAAAGTACAAAGTTCTTAACTTTCTATGCAAATCATGTAAAAGAAATTAAAAAGTAACTGAATGTTTCAATGATTGTAAGAATATATGAATATGTATTTTTTTTAACAGTTTTTATAACCGCACCGGTCAATTGTGTGTGACTGTGCCATTCAGATGCTTGATTATCTTCCAGATAGTTGCAACATCTCAATGATTCAACTTTTGACAAGTGATCAGAATACTTCATCAAATATAACAACACAAAATCTCATACAATGGTAGAGACGTACTGGTAATGAAGAGCCAGTAATATGGTCATTTGGAGATGGACATGCTAACAATATAATATAATACAAGTACAATTGATTAGTTCTCAAACTTTGGGGAATTTAAGAAATAAGAAAAAGTTTTTGTTCATGTTTCAGAGTTCAGACATTAAAAACCCAGAAGTAGGTACATGTAGGTTTCTTTCTTTCTTTATTTTCAAATTATTTGGATCGATGGTGTATATAGTTATTGGACATTATAACTTAAAAGTGATTTCCAAACTGGATATATAAAGATCTGACTGATAGTTGTTTCAGAGAATCCCAGATCATCATCCCCCCC
>NW_018403537.1:80973-205530 GCF_002113885.1 Mizuhopecten yessoensis | reverse complement strand
GGAAAACACGAAAAGCACATTTTTTTCTTTTGTCTTATATCAATACAGAACTTTTGAGTTAAGACTTCCGAGTTACCGGCCCTGAAATTTAGCACTCTTTTGTGAGGGGACAACACTCCAAAAGTGGGGGTAGCGCCAGTCATATAGCTGTTGTCTCATTGTTTTCATTATGCCAGTAAAGTTTTGTTTTGCGGAGGCAACAACGAAAATAAATAAATTGGTCAAATATCCATATATGAAAGGTTTTAATTTCTTTTCTTTTTGACACAGGAAAAATATGAATATTAGGTGAAAGCGGATTTCACTGATCAGACAAAGTCACAATTTCAAACAAAATTTACTTTTGTCACCTTGTGAACGGCTATCCATCTAGACAAGTCAGGTCCTTATATTGTTCTATTACATCCGCTAGATTTTACTAACATGTATACAGCACTTAGAAAGAAGAATTCATATTTGTCGATAATGAAGTATTGGTACAACATGTTTTCGAAGTAACCTGTTATCAATAATTCCCTTATTTTGCTTCTGATCTTATGGTCAAAACTACCTTTCATGTAATACTGTGATGTGTTATGGAAATCTGAAAAACCTAAGCTAATACTTTTACTTCTACCAGGTTCATGCAACACATTTTTGTAGTGTAATATTTGTTCTGGCCCTACCAAATGTCAAAGTAGCAATGCATTTTTTTTAATTATTTATTTTGAAGTGCTCGCAAACGGAGACTAACTCGGAAGTTGCGTATTAGTAACAATCCTGAACAAACAAAAATTAATTGCAACTTTTAACCTGATAAAAACAGCCAACTAAGCAGGCTATACAGTGGAACCTCGTTAACTTGAACTCATATAACTTAAAGACCCTGTTTAATTCGAAGTAATTTGTTGATCCCGACCAAACTTTACACTATATATTCAAGCTCACTTAAATTGAATACTCGGATAACTCTAAGTTTTACCACCGTCCAACCATCATCGAGATAACGAGGTTTGACTGTAGTGTAATTAATTGCTGGAACCATAGATGATGCAATTGAGTTTGCTGTTCATTGGTGCCTGCATATGATTTCAATATTTTCACTAGATATGCAACGATTCATCGCGATACAGTTTGAATTGCGATATTTACCTGCCGATTCAATTTTTATCTACAACCTTGTCGTTTTGATGCAATACAATACTATTATGCACGCACAAACTGAAAAAACGGGTATAAAACTGAAAAAACGAGTGGTAAATATTTAGAAAATAAAACAGATTAAAATGTGATTTTACGGCAAGGCAATATTATGAGTTCCTTCCGATCAGCCCATCAGTCGCGTTGTATTCCTGGCGATTCCTTCATTTTGATTGACTGATGACGACCCACCAATCTAGGTTATTCCCTAACATGAATAGTGTTTAGTAATTGACATTTTCGGCACAATCATATGCTATCAATCGTACAGCGTACATCATTCCTGTTTCTGCCGTCGTAACCTGAGCCGTCAAAACGTTACCAAAAGGTGCAAAAATACAAATAACGATCGAGACATAATAACAAAACCATAATTCATTCAAGCTCCATATCGATTAAACCAGGACAAATATAAAGAAGAAATGTATTTTTACTGAGAATCCAGAAGAATTACAAGGAGAATAGAACCAGATGGTCCGGAAAAAGGTGTTTGAAGTTCTGACTGTAAATTGATAAATAACAGCATATTAAGTCTAAGACTAAATGCTATAAACATAAAAGTTCTGACTGTAGATTGAGAAACAAAAAAACATATAAAAATGTGAGCAATAACTATAAGAAGATCTTTTTGATAGTAATTACTTATATTTTTGTATATGCTTTTATATCTCAATTTACAGTCAGAACTTCAAACAACTGTGGTCCACCCGTGTAAGATCCTCTATGTGGATTATGACTCATCTGTAAATCAAATATCTTCTGACAGAATCAGACAGTGCTTTAACCCAAAGGCCTTAATAAGCAGCGTATTTGAGTGCACAGGGCTCAAAGTGGAGTCTATTTGGTGGCCATGCCACCTTAAATTCACCTTTTGCGACCAGTTATTGGCCTGTAAGGCGCCTGCATGATGACTAGAGTCAGTGGACAGCAAATAAAATCCAGAAAATTTCCCGCCTCCAATTAAATTTATTCACCACAATTACTTACTCACTTTTCTTATCACAATCTAAAACATGTTCTATAAAATGACTTCCGTTTCCAATATGCATGCATATGTAAAAAATATCAATTTTGTTTTTATTTCAAAGATTGCTGTACCTATCAATGCTTAAAAGACATTCATAACTAAAAAGACAACTGGGCCTGGTGATCAAGTTTTCCAATTGGCACCTAAAATGTATGGCCCGGTAGCCGAACAGGCCACCAGGTAAGAAATATCTACTTTGAGCCCTGAGTACATGTACAGTTGGGAGAAAACTTAACGTGGTATCAAGTGCACTTCGTAGTGCACATGTAGTGAACAAGGAAGTGCACATGTAGTGAACAAGGAAGTGCACTCGACAAAACATTGAAGTGAACTCCAGTGCACTACAGTGTTTACTAAAGTTTAAATAATTGAAGTACATATTTCAATAAATGTTTAAATGTTAATAATGAAATGGGTTCCTTTGTGATATGAAAATTGAAAGAGAAAGGAAAGAATCATTCAATATATGTACATTATCTCGGGTGATTATAGAAAATCTATGGGTAGCTGTTCTATGTCAGAGGGAAAAGTTTAAAAGTACATTTTATCATAGTTAAATTCACATTTCCTATCAATGTTGTAGTGTCAGGATGGGGGATCAGTTTCTGTTATGTGATATGGGTAATTGTGGTAAATTTTCCTATAATTTTGTATTTTTATGAAAAGTTTCTCTATACCACGACATCAATAAAGTCATTTTCTTCTTCGTTTTATACAAACAAGTTAAGAAAAGCTAAAATTCCAGAAAAATCTTATATCATGGCATGGCACTATAAAGATAAAAAGGTAAAGATCAAACTAAAGATATGTTATTTTTCAAAGTTTGTTAATTCCAATTTGCCTTCTGATGGGAATTTAAGAAGAAACTGTGAGTTAGTCTGATTTTGATTTCATTGTTATATATATACACGTCAGGTACGTGTGCATGCTAATGGTTGAATAAGAAAACCACCGCCCCCTCCCCCACGGTACCACACCAATGTAGCAGGTATATAACCTGGTCTGGTGGTACAGTAATGATTTGCCACTTGTTCAATCGATGACAAAATCCAAGCACCCGTAGGTAAAGTTATATAAACCAACTTCCCTTTAGCCGTTTAGATAGGTGTCTGGATCCGTCACTTATGAAAAGTGATCAGAATACTTCATCAAATATAACAACACAAAATCTCATACAATGGTAGAGACGTACTGGTAATGAAGAGCTCGTAATATGGTCATTTGGAGATGGACATGCTAACAATATAATATAATACAGGTACAATTGATTAGTTCTCAAACTTTGGGGAATTTAAGAAATAAGAAAAAGTTTTTGTTCATGTTTCAGAGTTCAGACATTAAAAACCCAGAAGTAGGTACATGTAGGTTTCTTTCTTTCTTTATTTTCAAATTATTTGGATCGATGGTGTATATAGTTATTGGACATTATAACTTAAAAGTGATTTCCAAACTGGATATATAAAGATCTGACTGATAGTTGTTTCAGAGAATCCCAGATCATCATCCCCCCCNCACATTTTTTTCTTTTGTCTTATATCAATACAGAACTTTTGAGTTAAGACTTCCGAGTTACCGGCCCTGAAATTTAGCACTCTTTTGTGAGGGGACAACACTCCAAAAGTGGGGGTAGCGCCAGTCATATAGCTGTTGTCTCATTGTTTTCATTATGCCAGTAAAGTTTTGTTTTGCGGAGGCAACAACGAAAATAAATAAATTGGTCAAATATCCATATATGAAAGGTTTTAATTTCTTTTCTTTTTGACACAGGAAAAATATGAATATTAGGTGAAAGCGGATTTCACTGATCAGACAAAGTCACAATTTCAAACAAAATTTACTTTTGTCACCTTGTGAACGGCTATCCATCTAGACAAGTCAGGTCCTTATATTGTTCTATTACATCCGCTAGATTTTACTAACATGTATACAGCACTTAGAAAGAAGAATTCATATTTGTCGATAATGAAGTATTGGTACAACATGTTTTCGAAGTAACCTGTTATCATATAAAATGTATGGCCCGGTAGCCGAAATGGCCACCAGGTAAGAATTATCTACTTTGAGCCCTGAGTATATGTACAGTTGGGAGAAAACTTAACGTGGTATCAAGTGCACTTCGTAGTGCACATGTAGTGAACAAGGAAGTGCACATGTAGTGAACAAGGAAGTGCACTCGACAAAACATTGAAGTGAACTCCAGTGCACTACAGTGTTTACTAAAGTTTAAATGATTGAAGTACATATTTCAATAAATGTTTAAATGTTAATAATGAAATGGGTTCCTTTGTGATATGAAAATTGAAAGAGAAAGGAAAGAATCATTTAATATATGTACATTATCTCGGGTGATTATAGAAAATCTATGGATAGCTGTTCTATGTCAGAGGGAAAAGTTTAAAAGTACATTTTATCATAGTTAAATTCACATTTCCTATCAATGTTGTAGTGTCAGGATGGGGGATCAGTTTCTGTTATGTGATTTGGGTAATTGTGGTAAATTTTCCTATAATTTTGTATTTTTATGAAAAGTTTCTCTATACCACGACATCAATAAAGTCATTTTCTTCTTCGTTTTATACAAACAAGTTAAGAAAAGCTAAAATTCCAGAAAAATCTTATATCATGGCATGGCACTATAAAGATAAAAAGGTAAAGATCAAACTAAAGATATGTTATTTTTCAAAGTTTGTTAATTCCAATTTGCCTTCTGATGGGAATTTAAGAAGAAACTGTGAGTTAGTCTGATTTTGATTTCATTGTTATATATATACACGTCAGGTACGTGTGCATGCTAATGGTTGAATAAGAAAACCACCGCCCCCTCCCCCGCGGTACCACACCAATGTAGCAGGTATATAACCTGGTCTGGTGGTACAGTAATGAATTGCCACTTGTTCAATTGATGACAAAATCCAAGCACCCGTAGGTAAAGTTATATATACCAACTTCCCTTTAGCCGTTTAGATAGGTGTCTGGATCCGTCACTTATATCCGTTTAGCTGGTTGCCCCCCCCCCCCCCCCCACACACACACACATACTTTTCTTTTAAATATTATATCTACGTATACCTGTGGATAAAAGGGAAATGACCACCAACTGACCATTCACCTGTTGTCAAAGGGATTCTGCTAGGCTGTACCTAATCTAACCACCTTGTGTGATTGCAATTAATCCAGCACATCGTCTGTCCAGTAGCTATAGATATACACAGGTAAATCAGTACATGGTTACAGGTAAGATACCGTGGCTGTCCCTTTGTCAGGAAATGACAGCCCCGGGCAGAGCTCCATTTCAAAACGGTGACTTTGACTCTATATTAGTGCTTCACTTCACTTACTTTTAAATCCCTTATATAGTTTACAAGCTGGATGTTACATTGATAGTCAACACACCCCAGCATCAATTAATGGGTCACTGAACCATGATAGAGCCTTTTTCATCTGTATGTTCAGTGGTCCATAATAGCCACAGGGCACAAAGAACTGAGGGTCAGTTAGGAAATTAAATTTTGAAAATTTCAAAATAAATCGAGAAGGATTATGAGAAGATTAAATCAATAAAGCAATGCTAGTACCTTTTCGCAAACACACTGAAAACCTGTTCTTTAAAAATGATTTAATGACTCCGAGCGGTTAACATTTTTAGTTAATTTATCATTTTTAAAAGAAAATTACACAATATATATATATATATGCATAACTATGGTATAAATCATCTACTCTTTGGAAAGGTGTTCTGATAATACAATTATGAGATATTTTGATTGGATATTACATTTTTTCCCCACTTTTAAGACACATTTCAAAAAGTAATTCTTATATTTGATTCTCATATTAAACACGTTGTTAAATATATTTTCTTTCTATGCACACACACTTAGAGATCAGCATGTAAACTAAACACTACCCAGTGACGGATCCAGACACCTATCTGGGGTCGGGGTTCCAAATTTCCTAGGGGGGTTTCCAGGTGGGTAATAATTGAGGAAAATGGTGAAGATGCACGAATTTCAAAGAAAATTATCAGGATAAGGGGGGNTGTTGTCTTAAGCCCAAAATCTCCCTCTGGATCTGCCGCGGCTTCCCTTTAAGCAATATTATTTATTTATTTTTAGTGTTTTTAAGAAAGTCTAGGTTTTCTTGACAGCTTGATTTATAAAGACAATGGAAAAAATATGACATCCTTCTGAAAATACATACATTAGGTGATGCATGGGGATATTTCTAAGGTCAGGACCCTCCAACCCTCGATTGCAGACCTATTGTGTCAGAAACGGTATTACGATCGAAGGTCCGTGAGCAGAAAGCTTAAACCGAAAGACCAGGTATGGGTTTATTTTCCAACTGTTAAACCCGGCACAAGTCTGAAATATACGTCGTTTTGGCGCGGTCCTTTCATCGTGACAAAGACTGCGTCCGACGTGACGTACGAAGATTGTCCAGTTGGCGGCGGTCGAAGACAGATAGTACACGTTGATCGGTTGAAACCATGTCGGGAAAGAAGCGATTATTTTGACGCAGTGGTGGAATCAGCGGAAAGTGGTGACGAAGTTGATGCAGAACCTTAAGAACAGTCATCACACGTGTCAATTTAAATTCATTGTGCTGATACAGGTAATATTGATCAGTTAGAAATCATAGGGAGTACAGCTCAGGGTAATACGCGACCTCGGCGAGCGCGAGCACTTCAAAAGAAATTTAAAGATTTTTATATGTACTAAGTCTTCCAGAAACAGTAAAGACAATATTTTGTTCTGCTTGTTGCTACGCGTGCAAAAGAATTTTCTGGGAGAGGAGGTGCCTACAAATGCACACCGTACATTGCTTGCTCCGTTGGCAAGGAAAGCCAGCAGGAAGAATACACACCCAGGGACCATAGGGACTCGAGGGATAGGAGTAGATCGCCACGACGTTTTCCATGTGACCAGTGTGATAGAACCTGTGGTCGCAAGGCCGACTTGGAGAGGCACAGGAAGCGTTTCCATAGTGACCCCAAAGAGCGGCAGCCGACTCGACCACAGGTAACTTCTAAGAAGACGGAAGCGTCACCGTCTGAGTCTCCGAAACGGAGAAGGTCAGCGCCAGCAGCAGCGGCAGACGGGAGTGAGGAGCAGGCGGCTTCATCGGGTTGTGTTCAGGAAACAACGGTCGAGGTTACTAGTGCGGAGACGTAATTGGGGCCAGACCCAGACGTGTCACTGGCAGTGTCAATTTCTGCAATCATCCCGACAAAGGCCTTGTTTACGGAGGCGCAGAATGACGAGGAGGATGCCGGAAATTCCACCATGCCGATGCTGCTGCAACGAAGCTTTGGGCGTACAGTGTAATCTTCGTATTAAACATCACAGGCGTGAAGAGTCCACAGTAATGACTACCGTTGTCGACGGAGAGACTACAAAGATCCAGTGTTCATGTGGTTACTTGGGACGAGAACAAGGAGGTTTGCCTAATCTAACACGGGACGCGCAAAAAATGATGGACATTTAATTTTCTTCTATTTTATTGATTTTTCAGAAAAGTGTAAATTAACTCTGATTTACGTGAATATAACAGCGAAGTTATTGTTGTGAATATGATAATAAAGGTAGTGTGCGAAGAATTCGCCTGGATCAGTAGGAGTGTAGAAGAGTGATAGAATTTTGGAATGTATAAATGTATAGTTTTGTGATGATTAGAATTGTTGAAACATTTGTTTATTTTGTTGAATGCTGATGTTTATTATTTTTTCTTTTGGGGGGAATTTCATTTGTGTATAATTTTTCTAAGATAAAAGTAGAGTTGGCCGAGACGTCCAACCCGGAAACGTGGGTAATGTAATGTTTTGTGATATAATGTGTTTTCCGAATTAGTCTAGTGTTAACTTGTATTTATGTCCGTTAATTGTCCATAATATTTGTAGTAATTGTTCCTTAAATCTAACCTGTAGTCATTTGTGCGTGTCGTATTGTATTGTACACCGTGTATAAGTTTCACTCTCAGTGACCGAGCACGTGCAGTGAAGTCATGTGTGGTATACCTATGGAGATATACGGGAGTACGGCCTCATTGGTTAGGTTACATTACGGGTATAAGGTCGGGGCATTGAGTGGAACGGGCCTTCTCTCTTTCGCTGGAGTCGGAGTGGACAGACGATGGTGAGCAATGATGTATTAAAGACGTTGTAACTCAGTGAGGGAAAACGCCCATCGCCAGAAGTCCGGGATTGTCGTAGGGGTTGGCGCGGACGCCGGAGAGTTTGAGGCGTAAGGAGTGACGCGGACGCCGGGAGTTTGGCGGAAGGTTGCCAGGGCGCCGGGGGACGGACAAGAACAGGGTGACGACGATGGCAAAGTGGGTTCCTCCTCACTGAGTAACTGATAGTTATCGATAGTTGGCATCGTTAATAACGCCAGTTAGCGCCAGGCGCATTTTACCCCAAAGCTATACCCAAGAGCCGTACTCCCATCATGAATGTAGTGTACTTATGATTTGTATTCTATGCCTATATTCTGTATTGTGTCTGACTCCTAAATGTAAATAAACCCTCTATATGTAGATGATTGTATTTGTGAATTCTTTAAATAAGACACTACTACGCAAACTTGGCAGGGAGTCGCCTCGAGAAGCGGCAACGATAATCTAACCGGAAACGGAAGAGAAAATCCTTTACATCAGTATCAAAGTGTGGAAGGTTACGAGGTGTCGCTAATGATTTATAGTGCTTAAACCAGGAGTCATGCATTCATTCAGGATCACGACAAATTTCGCCGTTAACTCGGAGCTCATGAAACAAATTTCTTGATCGTCTCGTGAACGGACGGCCTTGTAAAACGTACCGGCATCAATTTCGGCTGCCTGTTCTAATTCCGCTAGTTGTTACCTTTCATACTGAACCCTGGCGTTGTCAAGGGCTTTTCTGAAATGTTGTTTTGCTAAGTGGTAAGTGGTCGGAAACGTTAAGAAATTGATCATCGCAAACTTCTCATATTACTACAAAATCTTCTTCAGCCGCGGTTTTGAAAATGTGATCAATCAGAGATTTTATGTGACCGTTGTTTGGAGGTACACGTAAATTTAGGACCTACTGAATAATCCTGCGAATTACTAGAAACGGGCAATGTTTTCTATGAATTTCTCTAGCCTTGCACCCCTCGTGTTTGCTTTTTTAATGATTGCATTTACCAAAACGTTTCGAGAATGGAACATTTAAGTCTCCAACGACAACGACGGGACCCTTTTCAATATAGGCATCGTACAGATTAGCTAAACATTCATCTTTTACAGATATAAGTAAATTGGTCTAGGGCATCAAAACACCAAATACAAATAATTGCCATCTCCCAGCGACACGGGATGCAACCAACGGCAAACAGTTCGCCCGCCCCTTTTAGTGTACTTTTACCACATGCAGTGGGATACAGTGGATACATTCTAACCCCTATCCGCAGAGGGAGACATAAAAGCGCATCAAATATATCTGATGCAACCATTGATGGATTGTTTGTTTGGATTGATCGTCCTCGTTTACTGCCAGGGTCAGATAAGGACGGGTACCTAGAAAGCACCGCCCGATACAGAAATGAGAAAGAAAATAAAGAAGACAGGAAAGATAGAAAACGAAAAAGATCTCAAGCGTTGCAATTGGGGCAGAAGATCAATTTTGTTCTCTTCCATATCCCCTTTGTAGAAGGCACGGAAGAAAAACCCCAATTGTGCAGGGGGCCTAGTTCGTCCAGGTGAGGAAGGCAAGGGGTTCTCAAAGACCCTTAAAATGGTGGTTTATATTCCCAGCTCGCCTCCTTGTGTGCAGATTATTCTTTGATGGTTTAGTTCCTTCCCGATATGTTATGATGTGTTAGTTTTCCTTTATGATTGTTGTTTGGCCAGATATTACTTATTTTTGGCTTGGTTAATACATGGTCACTAGATATTCTAGAAAACGAGTTCCATTAATTCTTGATAGCCTCAGAACGGCACTACTTATAAATATTTGCAGAAACAATTGATCTACAAGATTGCTTTACAATGATTACAGTAATTAAGGAATCCTGACACATGTTATTCTCTGCTCATCGTAACTGAAACCTGATGCGATCCGACACGACATTGCAGTGCCAGATAACATTTAAGTATTAGATTTCAATAACACTTAATGCCAAGTTTATAAATATTAATGAATATTTCGATAATGTGCCCTAATTCAACAAGGTAAATGCAATCCGTATTATATCACTATGTCCTATAACTTCATTTTTAAATTACATTTATTTTCTGATAGCAATATGCAGTTCTATGTTATCAGTGGAAATAAAACGGAGAATTAATCAATAGTTGATCAAAAGAATACCTTGAAGAACGAATACAATATTCGATAGGCGTATTTGTAGTTAGCTTGATCATACTTACAATAAGACTGGATCGTCCTCACAAACAAAACCATCATGGACGATTAAAATTCGAAGGTAGGCCATACTTAAATTCTTTTCAATGCTTTGTTTGATTCGTTGTTTAACGGCCAAGCAATATTGAATAAAATCTGTTCAAACGAACATTTTTGTTCGTTTCATTTGGTCTAGTGTCTTATAAACAGTTTAGGCCGTTTTTCGCTTTGATATAACTTTAGCTTCACGTGTAAGTTGGACAGGACACTTCAGTTAACTAGGTAGCTCAATTGGTTAGAGCGATATTATTATTATTATTATTATTGGTTAGCTCACCTGGTCCATAGGACCAAGGTGAGCTTATGCCATACCGTGGCGTCTGCAAAATATGGTTTTCTTTTCAGAACTGGTTCATAAAGCTTATGTTGCGCAAAAAAAAGGTGTTGGTACTTTGTTAGTGGTAACAGTATAAAGGACGAACTTTCATGTGGGTAATGTATGCGTGCGAACTATAATTAATTGTGTGTATTTGGTTTCTTGCGATAGCGCGAATCAGATGCCAAATAAGAGCGTTACCTCACTAAAATACCATGTAGAAGACACCCAGCAATGTAATCAAGCTAGTCTCGTCTTTGCAAGAGCCAACAAAATATATGGGAGCTAGGAAACCCTACCCTAGCGTAATTAGAATTTTGGTTTTCTTTTGTAATATGTGCTTGGGGTCACAAAAGTCACCAAAGAGAATCGTCTTCCCACATTTTAAATCTTTATATTTTTCTAAACTTCCTACCTACTTTTTGTTTCCTAGCGTCTGATTTGCAATAACTCAATGGTATTGAAGATTCGCCAAAGTGTGGAAGGAAATGGGTTCTGCTCCAAGGCCTTGACAAACCAAAGGTCTTTACAATAGTACACTGTACCTGTTACTCAATGCTTTCAGCACTTTAGGTAATGGTTCGGTTTGTTATTGGTTTACGTCAGGCAACAACTGGTTGACCCATTCTAAATAAAATATGACCGGATGGAATATTGCAGGGGGTTGCGAACATTAGCGGTCTCTTACAACATTCATTGGGGGTGTTCTTTTCTAAATCTCCGACCTGTAGGGATAACATAATGGGAATGATTCGAATTGGAGAAAGTAACAAAACAAAGATGATCTTTCCTAAATGTGAATAAATAAATAAATATCATTAAAAGAAATATGTCACAAAATAGTTTGCAAGTAGGCATCAATGTTGTCTATGACCACAATAATCAAGGAAGTATATTTTCTATCAAAGTACGTTTACGCACCTGTCTTTCTGAAAATAGATAGAAGACACGCAAATCACGACACTCCAACTTTCTGTCCCTTCTGGCTTACCGTTATTTCACGTGTGTATACACGTTTTGCTCCGAGACAGCGTAGACAATGATGTATTATTATATGTATGTAAATCGATCATGATTCACCCTGACCAGTAATTTTCGTTACAATTTTCGCAGGAAGTTATTACCGAGTAACGATTAGTAATGCACAGATAGCGTGATGTATCACTTTCGGAATTCAGCGAATTTCACCCCCAACGGAATATGGTTAATGGATTCTGTTAAGTTTGTTTTTACAATAATTGGTTAGTTCTATTGAATTACCAAAAAACGTTATTTTTGTAAATGAAATGTATTTGTTTCCTTGATTGTATTGAGTTAAACGTTCTCGCGCAATCTAATATCATATTTGAGTATCTAAAGAGACAAAACCGAAAAAACAGAGCGTTGCTATAGGGGCAGTAGATCAATTTGTGCTTCTATAGTGTCCCCTCAGCAAGAGACAAAAGAAACCATCAATTCTGCAGGTGGCCCGTTTTGTAACCTGTTATGATAACAGGTTTTGTGATACTGATGGCTTATTCGTTCACATTCATATGCGGGGGTTCGATCCATTGTTAACTGTTTTGTTTACGCTTGATTGGTTTTGGTGTTTAAGGTTTAACGTCATACAAGTACTTCAACATGTTGCGGTCTGGGGAGAGAACCCATTGCCTTCCCTAATAGGGCGACTGTTAAACGCTAAAGCCAAAAACACAAGGTTCCCAACCTCTGATGAACCCAGTATTGGATACTCCCTCCACTTGGTTTTTTAACGTGTGAGACGTTTGTTGCGGTGTATCGCCTTTTCAGCTGTTGAGATCAGATTTACAATTGCATCAAACAAAGCATGGCTTTCTCGGAACACAAACCGACACAAATCAAATATTTCCTAATATGAATTTGATGGAATAGAAAAACACAAATCTCGATTCAGAAATTGAGGTTTGAATTTTTTAACCCTCAGCTTCAGGAATATTTCTGTTTTTTGTTCATGATGCATGCAATTTCGTCTCCTGAGAATCACATGTTACTGCTTCAAATTACCATGCTGGACTTACTGGTTAATACATAGAGTTCACTATACAGTATCAGTTTTTAGACATTAAAATCATGTACATTTCAAATTATAGTACCTGTACCTGTCCAGTAGGCGAACAATATGCATTCATGCATGAATGAACATAGCTCATGCTGCATACACACAAATGCCTGGTCATTGTTAACTTCATTGCCTGTACATTGTTCAGTAGCTGTCTGTTCTTAACACAAGAAGGTGTCCACTATTAATACAAAGGGGTACTCTGTTTTAAGTAAAAGAAAACCTTAAACTGTCCATTCTGTGAGAGAATGGACACGTTGATGTCTTTCTCCTTTACATAGGGTGTTTAACAAATTTAAACCATACCGACCCAGTAACAAAACAGCCGCTATGTTTGTTTTGTATACATTTGCTGGAAGCGGTATGTTGGTGTATTCGCTATCTTTAGATAACAATCGTAACTCGACATCAGATGCGCGCTATCTCACTGGAATACCATTCCGATATGTTATTCATCGTAGACAAAGTTTACTGACTACGTGTAGTATTGTGAGACCGTGTTGGTGTAGAGTGCCCACTTCCCACTACAACAATGACGTTTTCCATTAGTTACTTCCATTGAACATAAAGTCAAATAATTGAAAGAAATGACCTGTAGACAGGCCAAATATGCAGGCATGTTAAATATTCGAAACAGTCAGGTTAATCATGTAAATGTTGTTTCATTTTCTGCAGAAATCGGGTCTTTCATCGAGAAGTAAACATGTACCGCACTACCTTGTGGACCGAAAACACAGTATCAGTTATAATTCTTGAGTTCACACATTTTTAAATTTAGACAAATCTTTGCGAGTCAGAATTATAAGTATCATAATATAAGATATTTCTGTTCACATTTTGATTTGAATAAAAATGAACAGGTTCAATTAGAGCATGCACGCACTGAGAGGGTACCGCAGGGAGAATGTCAAACCACAGAAAGTCCGATATCAAATAGTTTAAATGTAAAATACACTCAATTAAAACGATGTTTGAGATGCTGTTTGAAGATGATTTTGATTCAGAATATACTCTCCTCGAACGGAGAGACATTTTTGTTAGCTTGAAATTCACCGACAGCTGCCGCTAAAACGTACGGCGGTACAGTTAAGGATTTGTCCCTACTGAACAAAAACGCCAACAAAACTTTGCTTTTTGTCAATTTCTCAACATGAATTGTTAATAAGGATTATCAAACAATATTGTCATGAAGAATTTTGTGACAAGGTTATAAAAATACTTACATCACTAAATTGTCCCTTTAACAATCCAAAACCAGTATACAGTAAAACACTTATTATCGATTGCAATGACATTCAGCCAACTGCTTGCGACTAATAAAGTTATAGAGCTTCCGTGACAGACAGATTATCTAACCAAATTTCAAACAGAGCCCCACCCTTATGCCCCTAGAGGGGTCATATCCATCGTTTATACAAAATTTAGACCCCTTTGCCCAAGGATGCTCCAGACTACAGTAAAAACATAATATTTCGTTGGGGATTTTATTTCGTTTATTTCGTGGTTTTAAGAAAACCACGAAATATAATCCCAACGAAATTTTAAGCACACACAATATAAACTAAATGAAAAGATTTAATAAACTATTACTTTAATTACAAACAACGCGTTTCAATCAAGCGTTGTACGTAAACTAGAGTGTGACGGATTTGGCCGGTACCCATCGAGTGAGTTGATCTCGCCTGGTCGTACCTGTATCTCGCAAGTCGTGCGGCGAAATCAACTTGTATAGAATCAAAAACAAAAAACACACTAAATATTCCCTTTTAAAAAATAATAAAATATTCTATTCAACGAAAAGGGTGTATAGTTGATAAAGCAGTCGTCGTCAGTTGTTTACGACAATAACGTTAACTTTGGATCAATTTCCGGCACCACGCTGTTCGGACGACATGCCCCGATTTTCAAACTTTTCAACGGAGACACGGGGAAATAAACTTCTAATGCAATAGACAAACTATGACTTAAATGATTAAAACACGTCCTCCTTCTGGAGTAATATTTACATTGAAATCGGAATGATTTTCTCACACGATGTGTCAAGGTAACCGTGAATAATTATTACATGAATGCTCGTTTTCTTATCAGAATTTGAGTTATATGTCGGTAGGCCTAATTATTTCAATTGTATATAGCTATTAACTACCACACATGTTTGCTTAGACTAAACTATATGACCATCGAGAGATGGTCGATCTTTTGTTTTCACCTGACTGGATTGAAGCGAGGTGTGACCATTTATTTCACCTGGAGTGGACAGATGATCACCTAAGGCGATGTACGGTTAGCCTGACCTATTGTCTTATAGTCCAGGTGTCAAACAGAAAATAATTACTGGGTTTGAAAATATTGATTCCACGAAATGTGATCACAACGAATTTGTCCCCAAACAAAAACAATCGAATTTAACCCCAACGAAAATATATGCTTTTACAGTAAATAAGGATAAAATCCCTTAATCCCCCAAATGGTCGAAGAAGGATTTTAAATGTTTTACCTCTTTTTCTCCTATTGGGCCCCACCCTTCTGCCCCTTGGGAGACCACACCCACAAAATTGAGTCCCCTTGGCCCAAGGATGATCCAGACCAAATTAAGATACAATACCTTAATCCCTATTTTATAGGTTTTACTACTATTTCCCCTGTTGGCCCCGCCCATCAGGTCACAGGGGGGCCACATCCACCGTTTATACAAAATTGGTTCCCCTTTTCCCAAGGATGCTCCACACCAAATATGGACTAAATCATTTCATTTCTACAGAAGAAGGATTTTAAAGGATTTGCTATATTTCCCCTATTGGGACCCGCCCCTCAGGCCCCTGGTGGGTCAGACCCACGGTTTATTCAAAATTGGTTCCCCTTTACCCAAGAATGCTTCTGACCAAATATGGAACAAAACCTTTCATTCCTACAGAATTAGGATTTTAAAGGATTTGCTATATTTCCCCTATTTGGCCCCGCACCTCAGCCGCCAAAGGGGGCCAGACCCACTATTTTTACATAATTGAGTCCCCTAGGCCCATGGATGCTCCAGACTAAATTAGGATAAAATCCCTTAATCCCTACGGTAGAAGAATGATTTTAAAGGTTTTATATCTATTTCCCCTGTTGGACCCCGCCCCTCTGCCCTCAGGGGGCCACACCCACCGTTTATACAAAATTGAGTCACCTTGGCCTAAAGATGATCTAGACCAAATTTAGTCAAAATCTACTTGAACGATAAGAACAAGTAGCGTTTGGAAGGAAAACGTTATTTCTAAAAGCGGAGAATTCTGAAGATGTTGACAAATCAATACATTTAGATGTCCTCTACCGGTGTCCCCAACAGATACCGAAAATATTGCAAATGGCAATGCTTTCCCCAGGCACACAATAAATAACACATTTCGGACCAATATAATGTTTTTATTGTACCGAACTTGGAAAAAACATTATATTGGCTAAAACACTAGCCCATACCAAATCCCATTTCAAAACGTCGGCCTCCTAACATTATTATTTACTGTGTTGTATAGGCCAATTTTTGTCGTCTGAGACTTGTATAGTTATGTTCGATTTGTACTTAATTTTGTAGTATGAAGTGTGAACCTGTAATGGTTTTGGCTCTTACTAGGCGATATTAGTAGTACTCTAGGGGTACAGTCTAGGGTTTTCAGAGGGACAATCTGTCTAGTTTTACGAATGTCTGTTTTGGGTATATGGTATATTTTTAGCTCACCTGCCCGAAGGGCAAGGGAGCCTATGCCATGGCGCGGCGTCCGTCGACTTTTACTAAAAATCGCTACTAGTCATAACCGACTGAGCAGATTTTGACCAAAGGAAGGGTGTCTATAGGGACCACGGAACCAAATCAAAAATAGATTGTGGGTTTTTCCCTTTTGGGCAGAAGATTTAATAGAAAGTTGAATGCCTCGGGGCCTGCTGGTTGGATATTAAGGTGGCAGACGTTCAAAAGTTTTATGTGTGGGTTGAGCAATATATATAGATATATTATGTTTAAAAAAAAAATTAAAAAAATTCAAGTCTGGTTTTGTCTGGGTGAGTTTATTAAGTGTGTAATTTGTTGTAAATTCGATTTTTGGCGCCGAATTCAATACAAGATGGCAGCTCCCATATAAAAAAAAGTTCAAATTGGCAGAATTTTGAAATAATTTTTTTTCTGTTGTGTGAGATGCTATTCTTCAAAATGAGTTCAGGTAAACCAGTGTGGATAACCCCATTTAACCAGGACAGTGGTAAACGTTAACACTATCGTCTATGGAAAATCATTTGGTTCCGCGGTCCCTATAAGGCCCTTTTTTGGGCCTCGGTATATTCGGATGTTCACCTCCTTATTTTGTTCAAAGATGTCCTATTGTATGACATGCGGAAAAACTAAGGTAAAACTTTGACCGAAAGTGGGTTGCTGGGGGTACCAAAAGGGGTATGGTAAATCACAAATATAGTTTGCTGTTTTCAAAATGAGCTTTAAAACCAAAATAAAATCATTTATGTTTTTTAAAACATGTATAAATCAGACAAGCATATGTAACAGAATGAAAAATGGCAGAAATTCAATTGTCTCTTAAAGATTGTTTATATAAAACGAAGGATTACGTCAGGGGGCCTTTTCGGTCATTTTCAATTGAAAAGTAATTAGTTTTCTCAATAATTTCCTTTCTAGTTAATATTTTGACTTGAAATTTACAACTTTGCTCATTTAAGTAGACTCACATAAATTGCATATTGACTACATACTTTCCTTTTATTTGATACTGAGTTATGGCTTCTGGACACATCTCAAACTTGGCTTTTTCAAATATCTCTCAATTTTAAGTGAATTAAAAGGTGCATGACACCCTTTGTATGCTAAAAGTATAAGATATCAATTGTTAGTATTGCATATTATATATATCATATAATATTTGCTCAACCCTGTGGTTGAAGTGAGTTCCAGGTCCTAATTTGTTTTTTCACTTATTACAGTTAACTTACAAATCAAAAATGGCATTTACCACCACAACTACATGTACTGTTAAATGATTGCTTTACTATACGAAGTTTCATTTGCTGGTAATTTTAAGTCTCCTAGCCTCAAGGAAAGTATCTGCTTTAATCGTTAAATATAACCGATTTCATTGTTTTATCAAATGTTCTGCCTATTTCCAATGTTTATCCGCTGATTGTACATAAAAGGCATTTGGGGATAAGCATGTAAATTGGCATAGAGTTTAATTATGTGATGATATTTAATTTGTAAAAGTTTCATACTTATCTCACAATGCCTTTTTTTTTTACTCAAAAACACATTTTCCTGTGATTTAGAGTACAAGGACCAAAGTGCATATCCTTGCCTAATACCAAACATTTCCTGACAATTCTAGTCTATATGAATGTTTGTAGATTAAACAGGCTCAGTAGAGTATTTATAGTAGTAAGAGGGGCGTTCGACATGCTACACTGACCAAAAGTCAGACAATGAAATCGGTTAACTTTAACGATTAAAGCAGATACTTTCCTTGAGGCTAGGAGACTTAAAATTACCAGCAAATCAAACTTCATATATTAAATCAATCATTTTACAGTAGTTGTGGTGGCAAATGCCATTTTTGATTTGTAAGTTAACTTTGATAAGTAAAAAAAATAATCAGGACCTGGAACTCACTTCAGCCACAGGGGTTGAGCAAATATTATATGATATATATAATATGCAATACTAACAATTTATATCTTATACTTATAGCATATTAAGGGTGTCATGCACCTTTTAATTCACTTAAAATTGAGAGATATTCGAAAAAACCAAGTTTGAGATGTGTCCAGAAGCCATAACTCAGTACAAAACAAAAAGAAAGTATGTAGTTAATATGCAATTTATGTAAGTTTACTTTAATGAGTGAAGTTGTAAATTTCAAGTCAAAATATTGATTAGAAAGGAAATTATTGAGAAAACTAATTACTTTTCAATTGGAAATGACCGAAAAGACCCCCCAGACATAATCATTCGTTTTATATAAACAATCTTTAAGTGACGATTGAATTTCTGTCATTTTTCATTCTGTTACATATGCTTGTCTGATTTATACATGTTTTCAAACACAGAAATGATTTTATTTTGGTTTTAAAGCTCATTTTGAAAACAGCAAACTATATTTGTGATTTACCATACCCCTTTTGGTACCCCCAGAAACCCACTTCCGGTCAAAGTTTTACCTTAGTTTTTCCGCACGTCAAACAACAGGACATCTTTGAACAAAATAAGGAGTTGAAAATCCGAATATACCGGGGCCCAAAAAAGGGCCTTATAGACACCCTTCCAAATTTGGTCAGAAGTATCCTAAGGGGAAGGGGAACTAATTTTGTATAAATGGTGGGACTGGGGGCTGAGGGGCGGGGCCCAATAGGGGAAATATAGCAAATTCTTTAAAATCCTTCTCCTTCTGCAGAAATGAAAGGATTTGTTCCATATTTGGTGTGAAGCATCCTCGGGGGAAGGGGAACCAAATTTGTATAAACCGGAACTATGCCATGGGCCGGGGATACATATTTAGTTGTGTAATGCGCTGTCATTGGTCGAGACCGCAGTGCCGGAGCCAGTTGCCGAGTCTCTTAGTTATTTACGGATTTCAACCTGAGTCAATCTGCAGGTTAGAGAATCGAAAAAAGAATAAAGAATAAACCTGATGTTATTTACAGCAAGTATCGTAAGAGGCGAGCGCCTAATGACGGAAACCCCCTGCACATAATCGGGGATTTGCATTAATTAGTGCCCCTCCCCCTACTTGGGGACATAAAAGCGACCAAATAAATCTACTGCACCCGTAGCAATATTGCCGATCTTTGTATTTCTTTCTTATGATATCTACCTATTAATTCCTGGCGCCTTGCTTGGCAACACCTCACTTTAGGCTTTAATACGGAACGTTCGCCAAGGTGAGGAAGGCAATGTGTTAGGGGAATGGCAACTACTGGTTTACTCGTTGTCAGTATAATGTGACCGGGTGGAATGTTGTGTTGGGCGCCTTCGGCATGGTATTTCAGTAAGATATCACTATAAAGTCGACATAAGATACGCGCTATCACACGGAGGCGATACATCCACATACCATGTCTCTTGTACACACGCTAGCACGCATACACAGCACAAATGAACCAAAACCAAAACAAAATCAATCCGGGTATGTTAACTTGGGGTCAAGAGGTTAGGGTTATATAAGTCGCACACGTGCACCAGAACATGCCAATTAACCTGCCGGAGATTTAGGGAGTTTCGCATCAATTTCTGACGCTTTGAAAGCAGAGCGAGTTAACATTACTGTAGACATATGACAACGTTCTGAACCAGACTGACTTAATCCTGTTTAGGACACGCTCTGAAAACAAGTGTGCAATGGTCACCTTCATGTCTTTTGGTAAGTATTAGGCTACTCCTTGAAAACAGAGCGACATGCGGAATGATCTCAAGGGTATAGCTAAAACTTACAATGCAGTTTAAAACCATTTAGGCCTTCTGACACCAGAATTAACATGAGGTTGTAGTGTTTATTATGTAGTGTTTCCTTGAGAGGGAGGGTTGAGGTCTAGCCCGTCTCTTAGGCAGATAATTATAGCTATGTACAATGCTGGATATATATTCTAGGCTATTGTAATTACTGGCCAAGTTGGGCCCATTAACAAGTCAGTGATATGTGTACGGAGCGTTGCCACAAACTCCTGAAGTCAGTATCTCATACATTTTGCAATTTGTCTCATGTTTGTTACTTATTTTGTTAGGTTTATGTTTTCCTTAAGTATATTTTGTTGCCATTACTATTTTGTTACCTTCCATATTGTTCCCTGCAGGTAAGGCGTAAGAATTCTACCTGCTACCGCCCGTAGAATGATCGTAAGAGGCGACTAAATTTTGGACCTTATCTCTTCTCCCCTTTCTAAATAACTTTCTTCTTCCTAATGTCTCTCTTGACAATACCTAATTTTTGGTCATTTGTTGAGCGTTCCCTGGCCTAGACATACCAAACTCTTTAAACATGGTAGTTTCTACTCCTGCTTAACGCTCAGCAAATTAGGAGTGGGACGCCTGGTTCGCCCGTTGTCAGTATAAGGTGACCGGGCGGGGCGTCCTCTGTTTACTTCAAGACTGTGCTGTTTCATTATCTCCCTTTATGTTGTTTTTTTTTATTCTGGAGTTGTCTCCCTTCTCTTGAACTCTTGTCAGGCGAACATTTTTTTATGCCGAAGCAGCCATATGTTTCGCAATGTTGACAGACGAATTCAAGCATCCCCACTGCAACTACCGTGTAGGGTTAAAGTGTTAATTGTAGTATGTTACCCAAATGCTTGAACTTTTTAAAGATTTGAATGATAGTTTCTTATGTCGTTATAATTGGCCCAGTATGGTGTTTGTGTACATTTCTATATAAACATTTTAGTATGGCTACGGTATTCTGGATCTATGAAACTCAGGTCTATGTCAGTAATCAGGTACAGAATAGTGAACTAATATATCTCTATCTAATTAGTTGTCAGGTGCTCTATATAACACCCTACTTGCAAGCTACAATTTAAAGTTTGAGGTATTTTATAATTATTCTAGTCTGAGGCTGAAGGCAATCCAATCCTTGTTAGTTTTATGATTATTGCTATGGTAATTGGTATGTTTGAATTTCCTTGCAAATGTTACAAGAGGCCCAGAGGGCATGTATCGCTCACCTGAATATGTTTGAAATAATTGGTATGAAGTAAAGATATAACACTCCATGGTAGTAAATATGAAATTTCATAAAGATCCATCCAGTACTTGAGATATAGCGAGAACAAACTTCAAACAGTGCCCCACCCCAATGCCCCTAGGGGGTCATACCCACCAATTATACAAAATTAAGACCCCTTGGTCCAAGGATGCTCCAAACGCAAAATATGGATAAGATAGGATTTTAAAGGTCTATTTCTCCTATTGGGCCCCACCCTTCTGCCCCCTGGGAGACCACACCCACTGCTCATACAAAATTGAGTCCCCTTGGCCCAAGTATGCTCCAGACTAAATTAGGATAAAATCCCTTAATCCCTATGGTAGAAGAAGGATTTTAAAGGTTTTACCTTTATTTCCCCTATTGGGTCCCGACTATCTGCCTCCAGAGGGGCTAGACACACCGTTTATACAAAATTAGTTCCCCTTCACCCAATGATGCTTCATACCAAATTTGGACAAAATCCTGTCATTCGTACAGAATAAGGTATTTGAAGAATTTGCTATGTTTCCCATATTGGGCCCCTCCCTTCTGCCCCTAGGGGACCACACTCGCTGTTAATACGAAATTGAGTCCCTTTTGGTTAAGGATGCTCAAGACTAAATTAGGATAAAATCCCTTAATCCATATGGTAGAAGAAGGATTATAAAGGTTTTACTTCTATTTCCCCTATTGGGCCCTGCCTCCCAGGTCCCAGGGGTGCCACACCCAACGTTTACACAAAATCAGTTCCCCTTTACCCAAGGATACTCCACACCAAATATGGACCAAATCCTTTCATTCCTACAGAAGAAGGATTTTAAAGAATAATTTGCTTTGTTTCCCCTATTGGGCCCCACCCCTCAGGCCCCTGGCGGGCCAGAACCACGGTTTATACAAAATTAGTTCCCCTTCACCAAAGGATGCTTCAGACCAAATATGGAACAAATCCTTGCATTCTTACAGAAGAAGAAGGATTTTAAAGAATTTGCTATAGTTCCCCCTATTGGGCCCCGCCCCTCAGTCCAAAGGGGGGCCACACCCACCATTTATGCAAAATTGAGTCCCCTTGGCCAAATGAATTAGAATAAAATCCCTCAACTCCAACGGTAGATTTTCAAGGTTTTACCTCTATTTCCCCTATTGGGCCCCGCCCCTCTGTCCCCAGGGAGGCCACACACACCGTTTATACAAAAATATTCAAATTCGTTCCCATTGAAGCCGTGTAAACCGTGACTGCGTATACATTACCGTATACGCAGTGAGATTTCTTGGATACCATTGTTTCCTATTGATGACGTAATTTACATTGTGACGTCATAATGGTAACGTTGGAGATCCATCGCTGCTCGCAGGCTATAGGCTGTTCATTTGTTTAGATTTACGCACGTTACGGAGGCTTTGTACCAATATAAAAGCAAATGTATGGGAGTAAGCTTTATTCTGAGTGTACCATCAAAGTACGAAAATATGTAAATATAAGAATTGATCTTCAGTTTGACTGCGTATACGGTAGTATGAACACAGTTGGCAACGCGCTCCGTAGAATATGTTCGTTGCCAACTGCGTTCATACTACCGTATACGCAGTCAAAATGAAAGTCAATCCTTAATTGAGTCCCCTTGCCCTAAGGATACTCCAGACCAAATTTAGTCAAAATCTACCCGGCCGTTCAGGACTACAATGTATTAATGTGGTGACATTCTTTTATTATATTGTTCTTAACAAGTATGCTTGAATTTAATTGGAAGTTATAATAGACTCATTTTATTTCATTAATCAAGATGCAGTATAATAATGTCTGTTTCATTTCATATTTGTAAGCAGTATGAGTGAGACAATTTTTGTATTGCTATGTTTCAGTTCTTCAACCTCTCCGGAGGTTTGTGGAAATAAAGCCATTATACAGCACAATCACTGTTCACTAATCCTAAATATGTGACTTTCAAAGCAGATCAAGGTCACTTATTTGATAATACTTCGTCCCATCATGCTGCTGACCAAATATCACGAAACTATAGAAGTATATTCAATTATGTATATATGTATACCATTTGACCCATGTGACCTACAAAATACATGAATATCATTATTTGAGCGAACATTAAAAATAAGGATTGTCGGGCTTCATTTATCCCATGAAGCTTCGGATTAAAATCAGCGGGAAGTTCGAAGACATTTAACACAAGAAAACCAAGACTTGATTAATGTTCTATCTATTGATAGATCGAATCATTCTTACACACATTTAGGATTGTTCGAACACAAAACTTGAGTTGTGAAATAACAAAATTATCTGCTAGGCGATATAATACAAATCGACACTGACTAATAACTCGGTAACGGGTTGGATTCATGATATTTGACCATCGTATTCAACTGTGTCGGACAATTTCGTTGCTTGTTAACATGTACGCGTCAGCTATACAACTTTATGCCTTGACCAGTACGGAATACGAAATAGACAGAACAGACATGCGTGTATTGTCATATTTTAGTGTATTTCATTAAATATGAGACTTGGCGTACAGGTTAGAAACTGTTACCACGCATCCTTAATGTTTGTATACCTCCCTGTGAACCATGTGTGAGCGACTTTCAAATAGAGTTTTAGTCATTTGTGAATTTGAGTTGTTTGTCGGGGCACCAGTAAATCAGGACAATATATTACACGTACTTTGTTTACAATTTGGTTATATAATCACGACCTGGCCACAGATCCGTATTTCATTACTTAATTTACGTGCTTCCTGCGCTTGTGCGAAAGCCAACCAATAAATTCGTAGCTGCAGTTTCTATCCGCACTCTGCGCTCCGATACTCACAGTGTACAATTGTTTACTTTCGTAACTACGCGAGCGAGCAAATTTGTACTGCTTTGCGAGCTACAACTTGCATCGGCATTCCCAATAAAGTGCAAATTAATAAATATAAGAACGTTATGTATCTCATATTAATTATCGTATTAAACGCCAATATATCGTAATAGGCGGTCGCAGTTCCGTAACAACGGCTTGACTCTTCATCGTGCTTTTTGCGGATGTCCATTCGATCTGTTTAGACTGCTTTTTATTTTGACCGGGGGCTTACCGTATCTCTAGGACTTTTGCTCTCAAGAAGATGTTAAACCGGATGGTGACGGATGACAGACGTCGCGATATGGCATACAGGTACGCTCGCTTGGTAGTGCGGGCCAGTTGAGCTAATCAATGGACAATGCCTAATCCTTTTTCGTGTTGTCGTGTTTCATACATGTACATTAGGGGTAATAAGTACATAACTAAATCCGCATGGTATAGATATTATTCTAACTAAAACAATCTTCACGAGAGGAGTCAAACACATATTGCATTACCAGTGCCTTTGTTAGTTGGGTTTTCTAAAGAATAGCTTATTGCAATATTTATAAGAGTCATTCTATATAAGCCGGAAGCGCTCTTCAGACTTACTCTACAAATAAGCAGATATGTACTTTTGCATCTGAAAAACCGCATACTACATGTATAATGTATATTTACTACATGTAAATCTTTTTAAATTGTTTAAAACCATTTAAGTAACGTTAAATTATAAATATACGGTAAGTGAATCCCTACAATAAAGGCAATGTTGCAGAAAAATGTATAACGTAAGAAATATAATGACCGATAGTACATTAGCTGAGGTCCGGAGATTGGATACCCGTGTAAATGTTTTGTGCAAAAGAAACTTATAACTTTCTGGATGTCTTCGGCAGTATGTTTCAGTGCGGTAGCACTATAAACTCGGCATCAGTTCCGCGCTATCACAAGGAGACAAACCCGAACATATCGCAGCCATCCAAAACAAACACGCATACACTACACGCATGCATCTTGCACACAGGGGAGGCCGTCCTTAAATGACCATAGCTGTTGACAGGACGTTAAACAATACCAAACCAATTCAAACCAAACGTCTTCCAGCCACTTTAAAACTTAGATAGTAGCATCCAAATTATATAAAGATTGAAGAAATAAAAACCTTTAAGAGCCTGCAAATTTTGCCAAACTCATTAAGTCCAAAATGCACCAAAAACTATTTATCTTTCACTTAAGAAAAACACTAATGCATATGCTAACCTCTGAGGAACCTTTGTTTTGAATGAACAGTAAGCCATACTGGGAAAATGAATGTTGTTCACCCACATTCAAGGTCGCATGGGATAAATATGATGAAAATGTTATATAACAGCTTCTTTTAATAACAAAAATGTATAGGGTGGTCATATTTGGTCAGTAGCATCCTCAGATGAATGATATTGACCCACTTTCAAGGTTACATACGGTCAAATGTGGATCATCACAAAAAAATAATTGGTTAATATTTGGCAAGTTACATACTAGCATGAAAGTCTAGTTTTTTTTAGTACTTAATGACCTTGTTAGACTTTCATGGTCACTGGGGTCAATATTAAAGTCTTTTAACGGGTTCTCTTGACTAATTTTGACAAATTTTAGTCATTTCAAGGGCTACAAGAGTATGATTATTAATACCAGGTGAGAGATACAGGCCAAACGCACTATCATAGTGTAATCTGGTACCTACATCTCAAAGAAGCAGCAAGCTACACGCCTAGTATAATATCATATGTCACGATATATTACATGTATGCAAGCGTGTCATCCCCGTTGAACGACTAACATTGTTTTTACTAAGTAAATCATAATGTCGGGTTTCGTTTGATGCAATTTGTTTTGTATATCCCTTAGTCTCAATGTGTTTTAAAGGGACATCACGTGAAGAGCCATATCTTTTTTAATGAATGTATGTGGTGTATGCACTTCCACTTATGTTACCTTGCTATCCCAATAGTCATAGTCCGTTCCAAATGTCCAGTTTGACCACTTGAATTGTTCGGGAAAACCCTGTTAAAAATAGCACCTGGCGGTTTTGAAACGAGGCAGTAAATTTATATAAACACAGTTGATCTGAACGAGATCCAAACGTGACCCCAGAGAGGAGCCGTCAGGCAACTGCAACTTCTTACCGCACTTATGAAACCAGGTAATATGATTTCTAAGTCCATGTTGAGACTTATTGTATTAGTAATTATTTATCATCAGAAGTTAATTGCACACATGCCAATATTCAGAATTTAAATGAAGACATATTTGTTTGCAACTCGGCATTATTTATAGCAGAGACGTATATATCACATACGTCTCTGTTTATAGACTGGTACAAATGGAACGGGGCTAACACTTTCTCTCAACCAAGGGACAAACCTTTCTGTAAAAAGGAATATTCACGAGACGAATATCCCTTTTCAATTGTTTTTATAAAGTGTATTTGCATTGACAAGAATAAAAAAGAGAAACGTTTGTGAATTTTTTTTACATTGTACAGCTCAATGTCTTTGGGCAATTTTTTTTTAGACCATGCATTATATATATTCATGTATACTCTCTTTCTCACTTTCACTGTCGTCATACGCTTACACTTAGTAATTCATACTAGCCATCACACACAATAAACATTTCTGGTAAAACCATTACGTGTACATGTAGAATATGTGTCAGATATTGAACGTGTTTGAGATACTTGATAATTATTTGTTTTCATTACTTTACATAGTTTAAGCATACCTGTAAATGTACCGTTCTTTATGTTGAGACAACTTTTCTTTTATCTGTTATATTTGTCTGAAACAGAAGCCGTAGTTATCGGCAGCACGCGTCATTTTTACAACGTAAACAAATTACCCTTTTCCCGTTTTCAATGCGTATTCTGATTATATCTGAAGTCGAAAATTAATTATTTATAGAGAAAAAGTTGTTGCATGATCATACATTCTAAGTCAACATCATGTGAAAACATGAACTGTTGAAACATAACGATTTAGAAAATAATATTTTTGTTATGCGATCCTATTTACTATTAGCAGAGACGTGTAGGTTCTCCTTCCTCAGTTATTCATCCTGAACCGTCATTTGGACATATTTAAATCGTGCATGTAAATATTATTATTTTTTTTTTACTTCAGCAATATAATTAAATCATACCATTTTACTGAACCCGGGAATATTATAAATTATGTAAATCTAATAGCGCACGTATCTCATTTGACCCCGAGTACTGACAGAGGAGTGAGTTATCCCTTGGAGGGCCTCATAGCAAAATCAAACTAACCACTCACGTATCCCTTTCCTTTCGCATAAACTACTGTATATAGAAATACAAAGTAAACTATCTCCGATACATGCCCATTAACATAACAAAGAAAGTTTATCTGTGTTCCAACTCAGACAAAGATACTAGCGAGGTAATAGTTTAAAATATCATATTAAAAACAACATTTCTGTCGACTCCATTTCAGCTTTAACCGGCAATCCGGAGGAATACATGCACCGTACTAACTGCTAGGGCAGTTATTTTCGACTTTGAATACTGCCCACCTGCGATAATGATTCCGTATCGTAATCCTTGCGCTATCTTTTGACCATTTCACAACTTTTCGCTTCGTAGCTGACACGGTAACGGTTTCCTCACACGACTTGACATTTTGTTTACAATGAAATGACTTGCTATGCGCATGCGCTAGTAGATGGAAATCCCTGAACAAAACGTTGGTCAGACAAGTAGAAATCCCGATAATTATTTCAAAATTATTTATTTTTAAGAATATATATCAGCCAAATCCGATCATTTTTTTCCATAAGGAGACTCACTTGACATGTTTATGTAGTATTTGAAAAAGAGACAAAAAATATACACTTCACCGTCACTTCGTAGATTACAAAAAAATCCGTTCTGCAGGGCCCCCCACATATACACATGTCTTACTCTTTCCTTCCTGTTACAATATTTCAGAACAGTAACTTGCAATAATTAGAAGTTGCAGCGTGTGCTGAGGTGTTACTAAAAAATATATTATTTCAATTATTTTATCAAAGTAAAGAGTGAAGTCTATATTTTCACTTAAGCGAGAGAAATGTTTAGAACGTTCCTTTTAGGTAAAATTTCTGTTACAAGAAATGAGATATCATAAAAGAAAATAATTGCTCCATTATAATTTCCATCTTGATCAATTAACTTCTGCTTGATCTAAAAATCATCATGAATTGGCGTCCGTCTATTTGTCCATCTGTCAATCTTATGGTGCGCCGCAGGGAGATTTAACAATAATAATTGAAGCTTAATCCCGACATCATTCTCTCAGCCAGTTTAACATGATCGGGGGAAAAACTGTGGTTGGTGACTTAGGCATAATAATCAGTAAGGTATCCCTTTCAGATCGGCACCAGATCAGCGATACTGCAGATGAGTAAACGGAACTCCCCCTCAACTGATTGACACCAGAAGTAACTAAAATATTAATTAAATGTTACAAGTAATATCACGATACATTCTGTTATAAGGGATTATTTCTTCTATTACGCATACATTGCACACATTGTGGCATGTCCTAAAAAGACCTTAGATGTAAATATGACATTAAACCAAATTAAACCTTAGATATCTTTTCTCACTCCCCGACCTACAGTGTTCTCTTGTACTATTTCGGATCTTTATATATGTCGCTCTACTTCTAACTAATGACATTATATCTCACTTTTGCCTTTAATGTTGGAGTTTCGCCAAGGTGAGGAGGGCGATGGGTTTTGTCACCAGACCGGGAAATACCAAAGTCTGTAAAATGTAGTTGGTATTGCCTGCTTAGCGTTCAGAATTAAGGACAATGGCAACTGGTTAGCCGTTGTCAATTTAATGTGACCGGGCAGAACGCCGTGCTTGATACCCTCGGCATGGTATTTCTGTGAGATAGCACTTTAAAGTCGGCATCAGATCCCCACTATCGGAAGGAGGCAAATACCTCTACATACCCAGTCTGCGGCACACATACACACATGCAGACATACACAACACACATGGAGGCACAAACTTTGTACAACCAAGTAACTCACGCTGGTTATCTTTCAACTGTATCCCACTACATGTTAAAGATGTACATGATCATATATAAATCGCATGTTTCGTGAATAAGATCCCAAGATCGATTTCTTGATTTTCCAATGTCTTAAGTTTAACATCTCAAATTAAATCAACAGAATATGTTACCATACAACTGGTTTACCAGTTTTTGTGTTAATATGTACGGGCGAAACGATGTGCTGGGTTCCATCGCCATGGCATTTCAGTGATGTAGCACGCTAGATATACGCATTCACCACATCATAGTTGATATTAGTATAATTTGATGATACATGTTAAACTTATTAATCCTGATTCGCTTGTTTTTGTCGAGAAAAAAATATTCAAAAACACGAAACACGAAGATTTCATTGTGGACGTATTGTTTTATGACAAGTAAATCATAACAGTTGTGTCCATAATCACGTCCTTTTATCCATCGACATTGATATTGTGTAGATTTGCAGGGTTAAGGCTTTTTAAGAGACCATTTAAGCGTACTCATTGATATGTAATATTTTCTTTACCCAAACTTGCTTACTTTTGTCAAGAATAAACTCATAAAAGGCATACCTTTGACGTGATTGTTGACATAGGAATGTAATCAATTGTGCCCATCATTAAATGTGGCTTTTATGTCAAACATCACATCAACTATAGAATCACTTACATAATCATTGTCTAAGTGTACCCATAAATATGTAAACCTTATTCAAACTAAATTTGTTTTTTAAAGCATAAATGTAACTCTACAAAATGTGAAATATAGAGACTTTTTATGTTTGGGCGTGTTTTTTAAAAATAATCACCTGTGTCCATAATCACCACTAAATTCAACATTGTTTCAATCTGAATTCTGAATCAAAGTTCAGTATTTGTAATGAACCAGTCTGTAGGAGTCAAATATTTATTCTTGTGAAAGAGATCTACAGAAAATAATGATGATGTATCGACGGCTCTCATTGGCTGCATTGAAAATGGGCGGTACTTTCTAGTTGCATAGTGCGTGATGTGTGATTATGAAGGTAACGTGCACAGAATCAACATGGACGACCCAAAATCGGCAGATGACTTTGTCGAAAGTTTGGACCCAGGTCTACTAACATACAAGGATGAACTGTACATGAGCTCGGTTAAAAGCGAACGAACATTACAATTCCTGAGACCTAGAGAGGTCCAACTTATGCAATTCACGGACGTATATAAACGTGTTCTAATTGACCGGATAATTAACCTGCAGTCTCCAGACACGAAGAACTCACTAAAGAGACACAGGAGCCCGTTTAATGCTACAATCAGTACTAATCCATGTTCTTCAAAAGCCGAATCGCTTCGCCCAAAACAACTGAAATATGATTCTGCCTCATCAAGTGTGTGTTATGCTGACGACGAAGTTGCAACCATAACCCTAAATTCCCCGGCAAAGAAAACTGATAAGGCGAAATGTACTCCGCCGCTTCTGGTCAGGTCCGCTGGGAACCTTGAAAACGAACTGTTACGTCTTACAGGCAAACAAAGCACAACTATTTACCTGCTTCAGAACAAAAAGTAGGAGGTAAAATTAAAACAAATGACGCCTTTGTCACCAACACCAATCGCAATTCCTTGATGCACCATCACTTAATTGACGTGCGACAACTGCCATCATAAAGGACATCGTGTCCATGGCAATAAAAATAACAGATCCTGTCCATTTCTTAAGTGTGAAGGATATCACTACCCACTACTGGAAGCATATCCCATAAAAATCCCATGAAATTCCTGTGAAAACCCCATTAAAAAGCCTGGATGCCATTAATAAGGCCATGACATTTCGTGGAAGTTTTTTTCATAGGCTTGCCTAAATGCCATGAATATGTTTTTCATGGACTTGAATACCCCATGAATCACACATACATCCCCTTAAACCTCAATGAATATAGTTGTCTGATACGAGTGTCAAGAACCATTGCAATGATTTCTCGTCGCAAAAAATAATCATGGTCATATTATGGCCCTGAAAAAATGAAATCATGGCCATGAATTCCGATGGTGTATTTCATGGCATTGTAATTTGGAAAACCACTGCCATTAAAATTAGTTGTTCTAAAAGTGTCCGAGATACCAGATAGTTCAAGGCCACAAAGAACAATATCATGGCGTCCAAGTAAAGACATGAAGAATTCATGGCCATGAAAAAGTAATTCCACAGCTTCTAGTAAAGATCATAAATTCATGGTAATGAATTTTTCAACAAAGGCCATGATATCTATATGTATATATATATATATTATAGAAGTTATTAATACAGTTTTCACCATGTTCATGGCCATGAATATTTACAGAATTGATTAGGGTATATCATGGCATATATATGTTGGAACGATTCATCATATCACAACACGAGTGTACATTTGGCACATTACAATAAATGTAGTTCGTAAATACGAGAAAATATGAACTTTTACAAGTGCAAATGGCAATAATGTTAACACAAGAAAAGTACATGTAGATAGAGTGACTTTAATGTCCATAGCTTGTTAACAATATGTTTGACGACTCATGAAAGTACCAAAGTATCGTATTTTGTAGAACAAATGTATATATATTGTAATACAAAAATAATGTCAAGTAACATTTACAAGCTGATCATCACCAGCTCTACTGTTTATTGAATTGAATTTATATATAAATTTGAATGTGTTCGAGTTATTCTTCGTTAATTAATTTGAACCAATATTAAGTACTGTATTTGCTAAATGTATATAGAACATACAAGTGTCATGATCATGCACAATTTACTGTAATTGCATGATCAGTGATCATTTTCACAGAAAGGGTGGATTTTCCACTGATCATGAAGCAGAAAGTTATTGTGTCTTTGTATTGGATGGTAGACCAGATCAAATTAGTTCCTTAGATATATAGATCACAAATTTGGAAGAGCAAATTAAACCGAACATGGTATATACATAATGATACAGCTGCAGTTTGTCATTCATTTTATACTTCATACATATTAACTATATAAACCAAAACTGCTATATATAGAAATTAAATATGTCATTCTCGAGAAGGCAAACAAAATTCCAAAAGTATGCTTTCATCATGCTCCTCAGCATGAAAATGATCAGTTAAAACATGTGTGAAAACCTCCATGTTCAAACAAGAATCCTTAATCAGAATTTTCATTACACTGTATTGTTATAGTGAAATGGTAATTTTCCAATATTGCAAAACCAAATCCAACCCTTCTCTTTGGTTGCCACCAATGGCATAGACATTTCATTTACATGAATTTATGAATGACGTATATGACTGTCAGCTTCAACTTTCCACAATCTCGTATTTCTGTCAAATGATGATTGATCGAACCATTTTACATGGGCAACATTGGTTAGGCTTCCATTCTGTTTGTTATTGTGGCAAACAAAGTATTGTTACTGTCCAAACATAATCAACCTTCCTGACAACACCTTGTTTTCTGGTTTACCTCTTTCCATTTCGCCACAAATATAGGAGGAAACTGTTTTTGCAGATTTACGTTCCTTCACACTACTTGTATACGTTACCGTACGTTTTGTTACCTGATGCTCTTTATGGTGAACATAGAATTTGGAAACTGAACACATATTTATGTCATCGAAGTTTGACTCTTTGACGAGTTTATGAATTGAGTCGAGATCTCTTTTCTGTGGAGCAAAAGTGTTCAAGTTTTTCTTTGTTAATATTGATGCATTATCTCATGAGGAATCTTTACAGCTTTCACCGATGTCAACAGCAAGCACTTCAGGAAAGTCAAAACCATACTCATGATGTTTCCCCTCAGGCTGGATACGGTTTGTTGCCACCATGAACTGACACCAGTCATGTATCTCAAATGTTTCAAAGGCTGTTGTTTCGGGGCATGTTCAAGCTCTCTTGCAAAGCCAATAATTAAACCTTTCGAATACAGACATCCATGTTCCATAAACAGGACCGTAAGTGCCGATACTTTCGGGAATATGATGAAGTAGGTGAGTTGTTATGTTTTGCAGAGAAATTGGGAAGTCCCGTTCAATACAAGCTAACGATCTGTTTAACTTAACTTGAATGTGCCAAATATCTTCAATATTTTGACTTTTTTTACACAAATCATTAATGCTGTCAAGAAAGTTGAACAGAGTCTGTCTACATTGTTCAGATAGAGCATCTTTAAGAGAGAAAAATAAGATCCCTAGAGAAGCAAGTTGTTTCCAGTCGTGTGACCTGATAGTACCTGGCTTGCTGAAGAAAGATGAAGGCTTCAACACAAAGCCTAGAGGTGGGCGAATGCTCAAAGCTCTGTAATCTGCGATTTTCAGCTCTTCTTTAGTAAGAGCAAATGGGTAGACCTTTTCCGACGATTTTTCACACTTTGTTTTCTTTGCAGGAATATCTGTGCCAGTAGTATCCCTTCCTGAAGTGTCAATACCATGATGCCTCTCCTTATTTTCTTCATTATGAACAACTTTTTCCATGTTTATGTTCCGTTGCGTTATCATATTGACAATATTTTGAATAAATATTTTATTGTGTGCATCCCATCTGACTTACTTTGTTCTATTCTGTTGTGCTCCGGTATTGACGAGATATTGCATATGAGCCTTTACATCCAGTAGCTGTAGCAATAAGTCCAATCTGAGTCTTATTCTTGGCATTTTCATATGCTTTACGATATATTTCCTCATTCCACATTTTGCGTGACTGGTCGACTTGAACGGTCAATATTTTTTGCTGAAAAATATGAACAATCTTGCCGCATGGGATCATCATCTGCAAGATATGACCTGTTTGATAGGTAAATCACTTTGTCTAAATGTTTACACTTCATACCTTGAATCATACACCAGTGACAGTCAGAAACGCTTCCGCTTCCATGTTGATTGAATAGTTTGGATAGGCCTGGATAATCGAGCACATAAAGCAACAACTTTATTTTCACATCAACAGGTCACTTAGGAAATTCACTGTATGCCTTACACTCGGTCAAATCAAGCAATCCATCCACCAGAATTTTAATGTATGCATCTTGACCTGGTGATGAAGATTCAGACCTCCCCCCCCCCCCCCCCCCCCCCCCCGGAATTATTCCTACTACATGAATATTCCCGAATGCATTTCGAATGTGTCTTGGTAGATTTAAAACTGTTATCATTATTGGCGTCGTCGAGTATAAAATTCCAATATTGTGATATGGATTCACACTGTCCATCTCTAAGGCAAGTGAAATTCCAATCCTATCGCCTCTGAAATATCCATCTGGAGAATAAAGCTGCTTCCAAGCAGGGGAATAGTGTATGTCAAGTATCTCCGTTCCTTCGTAAGTGCCTCCAGGGTGAGATTGGATAATCTTTGCGAGATTACTTTCACCAAAATATCTTGCAATCCTCGGGCCTATGGATATTTTTGTAAAAGTTTTCTGGGGAGTTGTTTTGCTGCCACTAACATACCGATCATATTGACAAACGGACATTTCTGTAAATCAACATACTTGAACTTGCTGCTGTTCCTGTATACAACACAGTTATTGACACAAACATGGTATTTGATTTTTTTTAACAAGATATGGTTGAATCGGTTTCCTAGCTTCATAGTACGATGATGGAAGTACATTGTCTGAATCGCTCTGTAATCGCCTTTGCATTATTAAGTTTTCTGTGAAACCTTCATTGCTAAATAAAGGATGTGAAGTAAATAGAAGAAAGTTAATTGCCAGCCACTGCGGCAAGGTAAGGTTTGCAAGTTGTTGTACAGCAATACCAGAAGAATAGATAGATTTATCATAGTCAAATGACCGTAATGTGTGTTCACATTTGAACGTGTTTGCATCCGTGTCATCTACATCATCATCATCATCATCATCATCATCATCATCATCACCATCATCATCACAGTCACTGTCACTGTCATCCTCATTGTCCCTACTTCCACAAAATGGATCTTCCACCAATTGAAGTATTTGGTCTGTATCGGCTGCAATTCCACTTTGCATCCGACAGCTGTCTGTAAAGAACATCTTGGTAATTGTGTCCAGTTGCAAGGCTGCAATGTACAATAGTTCAATTATGAGTTAAACAAATACAACCAGCACATTACAAGTTCTACCAACATTAAAACTATACGTATGTATAGACACATATCAAAACAAGAGGCCCAAGGGCCACAACACTCGCATGACCATGGGTTTGACCTCATGACCTTGATCTTCAACTTTGACCCCATGACACCTAGACACTCATGCCAAATTATAATCCTTACATCAATATATGCCTAAAATATCCTTAAAAAATTGTTTGTTTGGCATTTGCCAATAGATCTACGTATACCAAGTAAAGGGCCCTCAACTCAATATTTTTTATTGTAATTTTTTCTGGTTTTTCCCCACTAGAAATTGATATTTAAAGCAAAAGAGAGCTGTCATAGTTAATTAAATCATTTTAAATATTTTAACCATATATTTTAACACCAAAAAACCCAACCTGTAGCTACCTACCAACATATTATATAAGAGGCAATGCCAAACAAACATTTGTTTAAGTTTGACCCAATGTACATATGTATACAAAATGTCTAGCGTTTTTGAGATAATCAACATTTTAACTTAAGTAGTTTGGTGTGTCTGTAACCTTGACCTTTGACCACATGACATTGGAACTGTCAAAATGATCGTTGCATCAATGCCTACAATATTCTAATGTACATGTGTATACAAAATGTCTACGTTGGTTTTTTTAGATAATCGGCAATTTAAGACATCTGATGTGTCCGTGACCTTGGCACTTAACTAAAAATGAGTGTTGCATCAAAAGCACAAAAAGCAACTTTTTGAGACGAGTGACTTTTTCGAGTATTCTAAATAAAAACTGATTTTCAAGTTATTGACCTCATGACCTTGGTACACTATCAGAATTATTCTTACATCAGTGCCTACCATATTCCAATATATATGTGTAAACAAAATGTCAATACTTTGTGAGATAAATGGTTATTTTAGTTATGCTAAAAATAGATTTCAAGAAGGCGGCTCTAGAGTTGACATTGGCCCGAATCATTGGGCCGAGTCGTCCATCACCGCAACTAATCATTGACATTCACAATTATCAGATTATAGTAGTCTGCCCATTCAAAACAGTTTACCTTTTTTCTTCACCGTGTGTTTGAATGTCTGGGTTAGAATTATTCGACTCGGGTAAGTCAGAAAAAAAACATCCTTCATCATCATCTGCATGTTAATTGTGCCTGTGGTGACGAATTGGACCCTTCACACTTTTTCCTTTTTCCACGGCGATTATAATGGTGACGATTCAAACTTGCAATATCTGAACAAATGGGACCGCATAATGCGAGAATCAATTGAGTTGTTTTTGGGTCGCCACATGACGCTCCATTTATCTATAAAAAAGCATAACCAATGAAGCGCTTATGCATTATTCTCATCAATGCAAGATTCGAGCATTTTGATTGTTCAGCAGTATCCCGTTTTCTAATTGGTTCGTCGTTGACCACCCGCCAAATTTCATGCGCGTTGTTTTCAAACACGATGGATATGCCAGGCAAAAGATTGAGCATGTTGAGTGTTGAAGTAAAGAAAAGTATCAAAGGTACGTTGGTGATTGATGATGGATTCTGTCAATAACGTTACAGTAGACGAGTGAAACGTTACCGTTTTACTCGATCGGACACCGTCTTTTAGATTTACTCATCATTTAGGCATAGTGAGATCATGGTCCTGCGATGGAACGTGTTTAATGGTCTTATCGACTTATGGCAATATCTGATGATGAAACCCAATGATTATTGACTTTCGATTCGATTTTCATTCACACAGAGTCATCGCAATAAGAAAATCGGCATAATTACGCCTTTTAGATAAAACGCTAAAATTTGCTTTTCGTCTCTTGCACAGAAACACTAACACTTAAAAGGACCGAAGGCTTTAATGGGCCGACAAATGTAAACAGGTCCGGCTCAACCCCCCCAAATGGTGGTACAATGTATGTCTCCCAAACGGGGGACATTTTTCCTCTATAAATTTGTCAAAATTAAGATTTTGGATTCTTATTCACAGGCGCATATGTGTGAATAAAATTGAACATTTTTTAGTAAAAGACACCATGTCAAATATTTGTTGTTTTTTTAGATCCATTAGATATAGACTCAGTTTTCCCATGCAGGTTTCAAACTTGTAAACGGTAAATATTTTGACCCATGTTTTGATATAAATATTGTTCACATTCATGCATATAAATGCGCCTATATGAACATGATGAATGATAAAAGAAAAGTTGAAACTTTTTAATTTTATAGAGAGAAACATATCCCCTGTTATAGGGATTGTCTCCGGTTTGGGAGACATACAACCATTTGGAAGGTTGAGCCGGACCTGGTAAACACCAGGTCCGGCTGCATCGTCCAAGACCTATCTTTTCTCCATGAATTCAACTTGTCTGGAAGACGAGAAACCCAAATGTTCTGTGAAAGGTCACCTGACTTCAACCGAGCAATCGGCGAGAACGTTTGATTGGTTCAAAAGTAGTGATTGGTCGGTTCAAGCCAGGTGACCTTTCGCGGAACGTTCGGGTTTCTCGTCTTCCATTCTTCACTCAATGTTAACATGGGGGCTTGTTCCCCGTTCAAAATTTGACAAACATATTTAGCGTTGTGTGTGGATTTTTTAGTTGTAATTTAGGAACATGTAATGAAGATCAAGACCTGAAACCTGTGGTAAGTCGGGCATAAGTAATTATATTTGCGAGAAAAATACAGTACAAGGCGCAGACAATTTGAATTCATGGAGAAAAGATAGGTTTTTGACGATGCAATCGCACATGTTTACATTTGTCTCCCTTAATTAAATTCTTATTAATAAGTTGTTGACACTTGGCGCTACCACGTGAATGTCTGACCTTGGGGTCAATTTGATGTAAAATTCTGTCCATCGGCGTCAACTCTTGGCTTGTTATGAAGTACCAGTTGGGGATGACAATTCAGATTTGCTAAAATGAGGGGTATTGGGGGGTATAGGGGCCCCAAAAGCGATAATTTTTGGTAAATCTTAAAAAATCTTCTACCCTACTGCAATTGACAGAGCTTTAATATTTGCATACATGATACCCTAGGGTTGTAGATTCAGCTTTGCTGAAATGAAGCCCCTGGAGTGATAAATTGGGAACATGCATGCACATACAGAGGGTGGGTACCCTTGAACACAGGTCCTCGGATTAACAATAATTCTATTTTTTTTTTTTCAATGTATTTCAGAGAATGAATTTACTCCAGTTTACGGAATTTATGGAAGCTGATATAAAAGAGATGTTTCATCTGCGAAAGATCGATTCATACTGCGTCAATTTAAGCAGCAAAGTGCATCCGATGTAGATGTGGAACGTGATGAAAGCAATTTCAGCATGAATATGAGTTCCTATGTGGATTGTCCGTCAGCAACATCTACACCAAACGGCAAAAATGTCGACCATGGCATCGATGACCAGAACTAATTTGGTGTATTGCAGTTGTTAGAAAAAAAGATGCCTGGAAAGCGGGGTGAAATGCGATGTACTGAAGCACAACTGTACTTTAGTTCACTTCTAAAAGATTCAGCTAAATGTGCAACAATATTGAAAAAAGCTCCGATGCTGTCGGATATTTCCGAAAGAAAGAAAGAAGTGTTCTTCTCGAGCATAATCCAAAATGAAAATCACAAGTATGGTCTCGACTTGGACTTTGTCTTCAAATCAGAAGAAAATATATAAATGATTTACTGGAAGTAAAGAGGAATGGAGGCGTTCATCAGTGCGTTCACCTGGCAAGGTTACCAATATTTCCACTCGTCCAAGCACTAGCACTAGCACTACTGATCATGATGGTACTTCGAGTTTTTTCAGCCCAGGAGAAAATGTTTGTTTTTTGGATAAATCCAAAATAAATGTATTAGGGAAAGACATTTACCTTGGAAGTATTGATGATTTGTTTTGTGAAGTGGTGGTGAAAGATGTTTCTAATAATATCCATGAGCAGTTTAAAGATATGGATGATTTAGAATTGCCAATGGAGACTGGAGATGAAAAACGCTTCAGAAAGGAGTTAGTGAAGAGAGTCATAATCTGGAAGGCATAAAGACTTTCTAAAACTGCTGAAAAGACTAAGGGAACCAGTGATGAACTTCAAGTACACCGATCGCGAGGCCTCCCAAACAAAGAAAAAATGAGACAATTCAATTAAGAACAGAACCAAAGTGGCCATGAATAAAAGCAAAGCTGTAAAGAGAACCAAAGACGTAGAGAAAACTTCCTGTGCTTGCTAGGCCTTCCCAAAAAAGCCATTTCTTCAGAAAAGTAAAAGCAATGATATTGATGTGGATAATGATATGCTTTCTGTCTTCGAATGGGAAGGCGGCCAGTTATTTTTGGGCATGCTTGTAGAAGATCTAGAAGACGCATGCAATTATGTGATCAGCTGCCGCAAGGCAATAGGACATATTAATGATGCAAATGAACTTGTTCTGCCCGAAAAAAATAGTCCATAGATGATCCAATTGAACAAGAAGGACAAAAAAAAATCCAAAGAAAAAATACCATGTGATGTCGTATCTTTTTACCGCCTCGATGTTTTGTCAAGAGTCATATATCATTCCGGATGAGAAGGAATTCTTCGCAAGGCTCGCTGGGTCTTTTCATGATTATATCTAAAACTAGATAAATTCCATGTGTGCCTAGTATTTTTGATGCATGTATTTACTCGAACTCTACAACACTATTTCTGAAATACACCAGGGTCGAGTATACATATCCAGTGCTTGTGTTGAATGTAAAATGTAACAAATGACATTGTAGCGGAATATGCAAGCCATTTGTATTGAAATAATACTAACTTGTAAATATGTGAATTGGGAGCTCCTGTATTTGAACTTGAAGACGATACTAAGGCTATAGCTTAATTTTATATTATGTAGTAGGACTCAAATCCATGACCGATTCTGAATCCATGGCAGTTTTGAGTTTTCCCGTGAAAACTCCAAACTGCCATGGATTCAGAATTGGTCATGGATTTGAGTCCTACTACATAATATAAAATTAATTATGCCAAATTCCTAAATTGATGGGTAAAATTTTAAATTACCTGTATTGAAGTATCGTCATCGCTTGCGTCCCCTTAAAATGTGAATGACATTGTTACATCAATCGGAAGATGCTCGGGGATTTTCGTCAAGCCCTGACAATATAACCCGAGAAGTTGACGTGTTGGTCACATATGACGTCGCAAGTGTGGTGTGATTGTGACCAATACTGACCAACACTCGCAAATTCTCTGATTTTATTGTCGGAGCCTTGACAAAAATCCCCGAGCAGGTTCCGATTGATGTGACAATTTCATTCATAGTGTAAGGGAGATAATTAAGCGATGTACGGAATTTGTGTTTGTCTCGTGCACTAGTGTGACTTTGAATTTCATTTTCGGGTGTAAGATCACATATTTTATTTTGTTATTCGTCGAAATTTCGTATAGCTATAGTAAAGTCAGCTTGAGTGTGTCTGGGTTAATAAGTCAGCTATAGAGTATCGGGGTTAAGTAAGCTATTATGTATCGGGGTTAAGTCAGCTCTAGTGTGTCGGAGTTAAGTCAGCTAAAGAGTGTCTGGGTTAATAGGTCAGCTATAGTTTGTCTGGGTTTAGGCAGCTTTAGTATGTCGGGGTTAAGTCACTATAGTTCCAGTCGAAGTCATTTACTTGAGTTGTGCAATTGAATTCTTTACCTTTTTCATTTGTTGTGATCTCTTATAGATTTATATTTTTCATGTGTATACACTATATACATGTATACAGTAGTTTTCTAGTGCGGTATGTATTACTCGGGTTACTTGTTATTTTTCTAGTCAAAGATTTTGGTTTTTACTATTGGATTATACATGTATTTGTTTTGCCTGTTAACTACTGTAAACTGCTTATATCTCACGCGTACTTATTTTCGCGTCGTGCTGGTTTTTGACATATTTGCGAAGACATAAATTCGCGACGATCCCCTTCCAAGTACTTTAAATTCGCGACTGTGGGTTCCATATTGATAACGGTCGCCATTTTGTATCCATGGTCATGTGATATCAGCGATCACGTGATTGCCTGCTCGTTGTGAATTCTAACTGTAAACGGGCACTTGTTCTAATGGAATGACAATTAAAGTAACGCTTAGTAACACATAACGCGAGTTGTACATTTTTTAGCCTTGCCTTTTGTTGGTTACATGAATGTCTAGGTGTGAGTATCAATTCCACGGGTCAAACAATATTTTAGCTTGTACATGTATTCATTAATCGAATCGTCCGTCGAAACGTCGACACGTCCCATATCGCGCTTCTTTAAAAAAAAAGATAGGGAAATTTTACCAACACCTCAAGTCCTATAGAAAGTATCGTTAACAAATAATCGATGATGAGGTACGCGAAAATCAATGTTACGCGAAATATAAGCAGTTTACAGTAGTGATAACTAGTCTTGTTCATTATTGTATACATTTTTTAACTCTGAAAGTATAGTTTTGTAATGGAGTATTGTCTTATATTTGTATGCCCCGCCGCTTCGTGGCCGGTGCGGGGCATTAAGTGTTGCCCTTGTCCGTATGTACGTCCGGTTAAGTTTTTGCGTTAGGTCCGTTTTGGACCAAGTACTGCTGTTAGGATCTCGCAACGTCACATGATGCTTATGCGCAATTATCATTGCAACAGGTTGCATGACATACCGTGACCTCTGTGACCTTGGTTAATTTTCTGCGCGGGCATCCGTGTCTTGCAGACAGATTTCTAGTTCTAGTCAGAAAACTGAAATGATAATTCAGAATTATTGTGCCATATGCATGTTGTCATTTCTAAGCATGTCGAGTACGAGTTGTGGATGGATCGAGTTGAAACTTGTCACACAGTCAGAACATATTCTGAAGGTGCTGTTTAAAGGATATAAATTTACTTCACGATATCTTCAAGAGCTGCGTCCCTTTGAACTGGAAATGTTTATATACCACAATGATGTCGTCGGGCATGCATATTATGTACCGTTTATGGGACTCCTGATTTCATGAAAGTTTGTTACTCTTGGATGTTTGTTACTCATGGAAGTTACTCTTGGAATTCGAAGTTTGTTGCTCTTGTTTGTTCTTCTTGGAAGTTGATAACTGTTAACATTGAGATAACTGTTTGTTAGTCTTGAAGTTTGTTGCTCTTGTTTGTTAGTCTTGGAAGTTAATAACTGTTAACATTGATCATGAGATGACTTCCATAAATATGGTACACATGTATAGGCCAATCCAATAAGTGTTCTTATTCCCCTTGTTCTGCCACAAGGCGGATACAAAATTCACTTTCGGAGAGTAATTTTCATTCAAATTGGCGCCATGTAATTATGACGTTATAAATGAAAAACATCATTTGATTGTAATGTCATAAGCACATGGCGCCAATTTGTATGAAAATTACTCCCTGGAAGTAAATTTTGTATCTGCCTTGAGGTAGAACAAGGGGGATAACAACATTTATTGAATTGGTCTATTGTACCAAGGTTTACCAGCTTGGCATATATGACCCATGGCCATATCAAATTCATAACTTTCACAAATGTCAGCGACTGCTTACAAATTCCACACTCAATTTTTCTATTGTGTCTTGTGAGAAAATGCTCATCTCATTGCATTGATTTTACTACAAGAAAGATTTAATTAAAATGATAAAATGTAATTTTATTAGTTTGCTGGTTTATATTTTAGTGGTTAAACACAACTTTATAAAGACGGGATCGACACACAAAGGAACATCTGATCTTACCTGTGTAAATGGAGGTGTTTCATGTTCTCGTTCCTCTCTTTGTTTCGTTCAAATCCGGAAAGTGCTCTCGATAATATTTTAACTGTTTAACATGCAGCCTAGCTATATATATGTCTGTATTAGTTATGAGTTTCATGGCCATGACAATTGCAAAAAAGATACCTTTTTCATGGCAAAAAAATCATGGGCTATGAATTCGGTCATGTTTCATGGGGGGTTTCATGGCCATGAATTTCTTTTTTTCATATCTGTGTACATATTCTCAACATACCGAGCAAATACTCTCGTTTTTTTGTTAATTATCTAAAGAAAGTCGAAAATCAGCAATTCAACCATAGGCTAATTCAACCCAACATTTGAAAATGTTCCACCACTTACATTTTGATGATTTTTCCTCTCATCAATAGCATATTACGTACTGTTTAATAGGATAAAAATTGGTTTGCATCCAACGCCCATAAAAGGGTGTATTCTCTAAAAAACACTGTTTTTGTGTCTAAAATGTTATCATCGAAAATGGCATTTTTGAGATTGTTTCTTCCATAAAACAGCCAAATGGCGCGATGGAAACATGATTTTTTGTCACAATCATGCCATGAATGTATTCTTTACGGTGACCATCATTTGATTAGATTTTCATTAATATTTTACATAACATGCACATTTTATCAACACTTAGACAGTTTCTGAAAGGTACAACTTTGAGGAACCATAAAAAAACAAACTAAGTGACCTAAACTTTATACTTTATAGATTTGTGACCACAACGGCATGGGCAATGCACCACCAACAGGAAATTTGAATCAGAGAAGGGGCCGTTTTGGAAACCGGCCCTTTCTATCCCAAAATTTTCTTGCTGAATTCATGGCCATGAAGTTTGATGTTTCATGGGCCATGAATTTCCTTGACACACATTCATGGCATTTTTTCATGGCTTTGAATTTCTGTTTTTTCATGGCTGAAATAAATTATTCATGATAATTTAATGGGGTTTAACAAAAATAGGGGCCCTTAAAAAGGTCATGTTTCATGGGCTTGTTCATTGCATTCATCTCATGGTAATTTCATGGCTTTTTTCATGGCCATATGTACAGTAGTGACTGGACTGTTGAATAAGCACAAAGACTTCAAGCAGGAAATCAGCGTAGGCGAAGACGTATTATGTCTCTACCGTAGGTAAATGATTTTTTACAAACACGCATTCTTGTAACTGTAAATACTCCCTTTTCATTGACTACCATCAACAAGTTTTACAAGGGTTCGTTAAAATTCCAATAGACCAAATTCTATAATATATTTTACATATTCTTCTGACAGTGACATGTCATGAGCCACCGCACACAAGTCCGTGCCGGTAGTTATGTTACAACAAAAGCAAAAATATACACGAAAATACGAAAGAAAAATTATCGTTTTTGAAGCCGTCATTACTTTTTTTTAAGTCATATATTTTAACCAATCTAAATCTATATATTATCTTCAATTTTCCTCCAAATTGAAGAGCATGATAATACATAATGAATACATACATTGAACAATGATAATACTTGAATAATACATTATTTACAAAATAACAACAATCTTGACGTTCATATAAGTTCACAAACGTATATACATATTGTTAAATATTAGTGATAAATTATTAGTTTTTGAAAAAACATTTTGTATGTAACATGTACAAGTAAAACATTCTTTTTATCGAACAATTTGAAAATGTCAAATATCTTTAGGACAGTGAAAATTCAGCTTGTTGCTGTGATGATTTTGCTAGTAATAAATATGTATGTGGAAACAAATCTAAATGCTGAGTTACGAAAGTGTTGTTTTTTTTAAATTAAACTAAATAAGCATTGATACTGGTTGTACTCTATCATGTGTCAAATTTAACTTGCAAATATATTTTTATTTTTATATTTCAAAATGTTACCCCCTTTCCCATTCCAAAGACATCAATGATGTCAACTGCATCAAAAACACAATGATTAAAAGTACCTATAATTTACTTGTATGTGTTATCATACTATTATGTAAATAATTTCCTTTACCTTGGCAAGGGTTTTTTCCTTGCAGTCTCAGAAGGAGATATCAACTTTGGAAAAAGACTTGAAAAGCCTGAATGACCAAGTGCTCAATCTGAAACCTTTCTACTTCATGACTTCAGAAGATGAAGGCTACTTTCCCAAACACTCCAAAGATGGGACCCAGCTTCTCAAAAAGGATTGAAGGCTAATAAAGATCTCAACTGCTGGGAAAATACCCGACAATTTAGATACTATGACCTGTGTTGAGTTCGACAAACTGATTTCTGGTGGTAAATCTAAGATGAATAAAGTAGGTGAAAATGATTATGAATGAGAGGCTTAGGAACCCAATGTCAGTCGCATTCCTATTCCAGTAAACAGTATGCAGGGGAGCTCCAATTATGCCTGTCAGGGATAGGATTATATCCCCCTAACTATTGGTATCAACAACCACAGACATTGTCACACGAACTGATGAACACGGGACCTGCTGTTGGAAGTTTTTTTTTCTAACACATGGTTTTCACCATCACCAATAACCCCAAGAGGAAATATGGCCCCTCGACTTGTACTGTTACTAGACCTCTTCAGGATCAAAGGGATGCCATAAACCCTAACATATTTCCGCCTTTACCTCGAGATTCTCAGATTCCAGTCACTAGTGTCAAGCCTCATTTACCAACTGAGTGAACCGCAAACGTTTTCAATTAATATTCTGTGCCTGGAAAGAGTTACTGTATCCATACTGGGGATAGCAATTTATTGATTTTTAAATAGTGAGAAAAACTCCTCAACTATGCAATCAATTTCTTTTCACTAGCAAAGTAGCTGTTTAATTACTATTAAATTAATGTCTGTTTAAAAAAGTTGATTGTTTTATTTGTTTTAGAAGTAAATGGGTTAAAAAGGAAAACATGTGTAAAAAAAACTTTTAAAATGTTAAAAAAATAACAACAGAATATTTTTTTTACCCCACTACCATTATACAAACAAATGTTTTCTTGACTGAATGACCAACTCAGTTATTGTTAGTCAGTTGCCATGAATACAATTTAAGCTATATGTGTAGTATATTGTGGTCTAGTTTTATGATTTGTTATGGAATATGGAAAAAATATGACTGCATGGGTGCTTGGTATTGATTTTTGTTTATACAATGTGAGGTATTATAAAATTAGAAATATGTCAAAATGACATGAAAGTCACCCCATCTCCTGTATGATTATTTCAGTATAATAAATCATTGACCAAGCTACAACTGACATATTTCCACCTGTCAATCAAAATGATCTAACAATGACCAGGTATGCATACACGCTGTTTAGGTAACCATGCCAACCTACTAGGATATAATAAGAAAGCATGTGGTTGATTTACTTGAAGAAAATGTTCCATGTTTTATGACCATAAAACACAAACACTGCAAATAATACATTTTTTTTTAAATTTCTGTGACATTCCCTGGCCTTCTTCATCCGCATTTCAAGGCCTTCCACATTCAAACATGCCGAAGTGCCAGGATAAGATAGTTCATCTGTTAAAATGAAAAAAATAATGATATAAGAGAACTGAACATGCATATTCGAGCAAATCATTTTCACCAAAACTAAAGGCTGATAATTAAGGAATTTCCAATCCCTATCACTAGTTTGTACTGGTATTGATTTCGTGGTTATTTAACTCCATATTATCAGTTGATACTTTTCAGTAAAAAATATTTGTTTGTAAAACTGTCAATATCGTCTAGTCATTGGTTTGCCGTTATATATTTCCGCGCAACCATTTTATCAAGCTATATCTCGTTACTATGTGACCTGCTGGACACAACACAAAGCTATTTTAGACGTTTGGCCATCGTCTGTAAACTGACACAAAAAGTCCCGGAAGTTTGTCCGGAAAACATAAGAATTAATCACCGATTAAAAAACATGCATAAAAATGCAGTTTTGCTTAATACATTTTTTATCTTGCTCAAAATGATTCCATACCTGAAACAAGTCCACTGACATGAAGTTTAGAAATTAAACCAACTAATTGTAATGACTTACAGTGTATTGCTGCAGCTGTACTTCCTTCCATTTTAGTTTGTGTATTCTGGAAATGATAAAGTATCAGCTATCTTACAATGCTTAACTTGGGATATTTAGTGTGATCATGGTTTATTAAAGCATGTGTTAGAATGTTAGACTAAAGGGGTGTAAAAATGTATCGGAAAACCAGTATACCGCAGTACACAGGCCATATCGTATATTTATATATATATACATATGGGGCAAAGAAGTATATATATACATACATGCACAACAGTGCTGTTAAACACATTTGTCCTTACGTTTTGACAGGACACTGACAGGAGTATTATTGGCAATAGCGATATACATAAATATTACAATGTCAATACCATGTTTTGCCGGTACCTCGAGGTCACCACTGCCACCACACCGCAGAAACGATAACATTAGACGGTGTCGAGCGCTTTTATTATAAATTCTGAATATTGCAATGTTCTACTTACCTTACATGACCCTGCACTCTTCCGGTTTTCCATTTCAAGTTCTGCCGTAACGTGTTATGTTGTAAAGTGTCTTAAAGTTGTAAACGTTGTCAGGCGGGATATGAATGTTGATGAAATATTTGTTTGAATGATGGCGCATTTATTTATAACATATCTTCCTTTGAAATTATAATGTGACGGCTGAAAATGGTATGTAAATTAAAAAATTAAAACAATTTCCATAAATATCGTAAACTTTTTACTTTGGACGAACTTGATTCAGGCGTGCCGTTTACCGCCGGGAAGGCGGCACCTTCCTTCTGATTACGTATGTCCCTTAAGTCCCGCGTGTTCGGCATCTCCCGTTCGATTAGAAGTTTCGCCGGACTGCAGAGAAATGCAAAGCGATACAAAATGTTATTTGTGTCCGCCAAATTGCGCGTATGCTTTAATGTAGTGTGCCGGCGGCAAGCACAAACCCGGCATGTCATATCAAGACGTTATTGAGCTTTTCTACCTGAACTTTTTATTCCAACATTTAATTTGGTTTAAAAAGAAATTTTACCAATATAGTCATTGGTCAGACATAAACATCTCAATCAATCAATAGCTATATATAATATAACAGTCTACCCCTTCGGGAACCTCAAAGGTGACTGATTCATATTCGGAACATCTTTAGTTTGAAATTCGGAACGCCTTTTGATTGTATGTTAGATCTATTCCTAAAATCGATATCGGAGTTATCCAAAAGCTTGTAATTAGCGACAGAAGCAAACACACGAAAGCTGAAACAGTGGTCAAAATCTGGGACTGAAACCAAAATTAATAGTCCCCGCTGGGGTTCCCCCAGGGGTGACTAAAAACATTTACGTTTAATAGAGGTTATTTCAAACTTGTTGAAAAACAAAGATTACAAGGCCAGTTTATCCAAAAGTGGTTTAACGATATCGAGAGTTCTTCAAGAGGATCTACCTATTCCAATTTTAAAACAAATTTTGAACTTGAAAATTATCCTGTGAAACTAAAGCCAAAAGGAAGACAAATTATTGTTAAGTTCGGAACTTCAAATATGCACTCACCTTTAGAAACTGAAGATGGATTAGAATATCCAAAGAAAATAGAACTTGTATTCTATGTTTTAATGAAATTGGTGATGAATATCATTATCTATTTAAGTGCGAACACGTATCTGTTAAACAAATAAGACAACTATTTTTTCCAAATTACTACTATACTTACCCTAGCCTTATTAAAATGCGTGGACTATTTACTATATGCAATGAACAAGTTTTATTAAATGTTAGCAAATTGATAGAAAAACTTGAAAAGCTATTGAATGTACGTACTTAGTTTATGATGGTAGCCTTTATTTCTTTGTTATCCGCCTGCAGGTAGGGCGTAAGAATTGTACCTGCTGCCCCCAATTACATGATCGTAAGAGTCGACTAAATTTGGGACCTTATCTCTTCTCTCCTTTCTAAATAACTTTCTTTTCCTAATGTCTCCCTTGACAATGCCTCACTTTTGGCCATTTGTTGAGCGTTCGCCCCTGTGAGAAAGGCTTTGGGTATTGTCCCCTGGCCGAGACATGCCAAAGTCTTTAAAAATGGTAGTTTCTACTCCTGCGTAACGCTCAGCAAATTAGGAGTGGGACGACTGGTTCGCCAGTTGTCAGTATAATGTGACCGGGTGGGGCGTCCTGCTGGGTGTCTTCGGCAGTATGTTTCAGTGATGTAGCACTATAAAGTCGGCATCAGTTCCGCGCTACCACAAGGAGACAAACACGAACATATCGCAGCCTCCCAAAATACACACACATACTCTACACGCATACCTTTTGCACACAGGGGAGGCCGTCCTTAAATGACATTAGCTGTTAATAGGACGTTAAACAAAATCAAACAAACAAACAAAAATTGTTATCCGCCATGTATATTTAAGGATTGAATCCGGTTTTGTTGAGGTTTATGGGGTATAAACCTAAATGGGTCTTGAGACAAATTCATTATGAACTGCTTCGCTTCTATCCTTATATTTATATTCAGTCCGATATTGAATTTTAAATAATTTCTAAAATATCGGTCCTGTGCAAGTCTAGCACCAAAGAAGGTACCGAAGCTTATGACGTCATCATTCAATGTGAGACGTCGTCCTGGTAAGATGAATGACTTTTTGATATCGGTCCTGTGCAAGTCTAGCACCACGGAAGGTACCGAAGCTTATGACGTCTTCATTCAATGTGAGACGTCGTCCTGGTAAGATGAATGACTTGTTTGCATTACATACAACGAAAAAAACAATTCAGATGTTAATTCGTTTTTTAATTCAATTGCAAAGGGCCTGTTTCCAGTAATGTTAATTCTCCATAGGAGCCTGCCCCCGTATAATTTCTTATCTAGCTCAACTACTGTTTTTTTCTTTTCCGAAGAATAATTTTACACCTTTCCGACACCCAGATTTCATAATTTCAGTGAAAATGTATTTTTATAAAGTTGTCAATTTCAGCATCAAAGACATAAGTTCGTAAATAAAAGAAGGTTATCTCGAAATTGTAATTCGCAACATAGTATAAATTTCTTTTGATAAATATTTCCAAAACATCGTGTTTATTCATAAAACATAAAAAAAAAAATTCTCGGATGAAAATGCACTTGCAGAGACACAATTATGAAGAAAAATGCCATAAAATTGCAATTTTCTCCCGTTATATAGTTTTGGATGCAAATTTCCATCAGAAAATCGGATAGAGCTTTACTTGTTTCATATGTGTACCAAAAATCAGCTAATTCCATGTGGTGGAACGTTCTCATATCGCCGCCTGAATGTGGTTGTAAATTGAAAGAAAAGGGGAAATGAGTAACAACCTTGTCTGAAACCCTATTATATAGCTTATTATATACAAACTTTTATATTGAATATCAGAGCGGATATTTTCATGACAGTTTTATGATGTGTAACGACTAAATAAACAGTATCGATATAAAGATTTACACTGAGGACACCCTGATACATGAATACTGTTCTATCTCAAGTTGTCCTCTTCTGAATTTTCTGATCGTGTGGCCTTGTACATTTATCCGTATCTTCTTGTCTTTGTCTATACGTTTACGGAATCATTGACTCGACGCTAGCTATTCTTGTCTCACTTTCCTTGTTTTATTGTCCCATCTCCAAAGCGTTGTGGCTCTGTCAGGGTTGGGACCCTGACTTGTCTCACTTTCTTTGTGCCTGCCGACCACGCCACATCGAATAGATAGATTATCCATATGAAATACTTTATTTTGTTCTAAGTAATCAATCAATTCTGCGCTTCTTGGAGGTATTGAATGTGATTTATTATATTGTCTTGTTATTTTGTGTAATTAGTTGTTCGTTATTTATCACACATTTTCGCATAATTGTACCAAACTACTAAGTATTAGCTGTTTACAGCAATCATCGGTGGCTTGCTATTTTGTTACTTTATCGACGCTTCATAAACCAATCGTTATTGTTTCAAGATGGAGGGTAAATGTGTTGGAGAAGGGTGTCAAGTATACTTCAAGAAACGTAGTGGCAATAAGAACAGAAGTGCACGCAATGTAAATAGTCCACAATATAAATGGCTCCTAGATACGCTGGTGCAACAAGGATTGATGTCAGCAAAGGAACAAGCACTTATTTGCCAGAAGTGCTACATGAAGTATCTTCGGAACAAAAATCAGCCTGAACCTGAACCCGAGCAGAACCAGGAAATAGAGGAAGAAGACGACTCCCCGTCCCATATCCTGCCGTTGCTGACCCTTCATGATCTTTTGAATGGATCATCTTCACACAAAAAATGCTGTCTCTGTCTTGTTACCTTTGCAAGAAATGGAACAAAATCATCAGTCTTACCAAAACGTGCAAGACATCACCTGATCTATTCACACAAACTGTGGTGTCCCACCTCATCCCGCGTCTGCTCCATTCACCTTATTGGTAACGACTTAGATCCGTCTACAGAGGTTGTCCTTGATGGTAGAGGTTCCTTGGAATCTCAGTTACCATCAAAATCGTCCGAAATCATTAATGACCTCCTAGAGGTGTCGCACGTCCTTTCACAGAACCAGTCTGCGTTTACAATAAGCTTTTCTTCTCTTGATGACTCGGCATGCATGGCCTGGACAGGTTGGTCCAAAGATCAGTTCCTCGAAATCCACTCGCACTGTTCCCCATATCTTTCATCTGGTATATATACCAAGACTACACACGATGCTCTATTACTGTTCTGGGTAAAACTGAAAACCGACATTTCCTGGAGTCAGTGTTCTTCTCTTTTTGGAATTTCCAAGTCAAGTGTGTCCAAAACTTTCCACTCCATAGTACAGGCATTAGACACATCGATAGTCCCACAATTTCTAGGTCCGGATCACTTGACAAGAGAACAGTTGCTCGGGCACAATACTGTCTTTTCAGAAGCATTTTTTGGAGATAAAGCCACTGCCATATTAGATGGCACCTATATTTATATCCAGAAAAGCTCCGACCACAAGCTCCAGAGAATGTCCTACTGTGGCCAGAAGAAGAGAAACTATCTCAAATTCATGAGCATCGCCTTACCAGATGGCTACATTCTGGACACAGTAGGACCATTCACTGGCAGCGAAAATGATGCTACAATTACAAAAAAAGTCATGGACAAGCTAGTTACTTGGCTACAACCAGACGACAACGTTGTCGTTGACCGAGGTTTTAGAGATGTCCTACCAGTTCTCGAAGCCTCTGGCCTCAATGCTAGCATGCCGTCATACCTGAAACCCGGTCAAAGTCAACATTCTGACGTCCAAGCAAATCTTGACAGAACTATCACCAAATCGAGGTGGATTGTGGAATCCTATCATGGTCGTCTGAAACACTGGACGTTCTTCCGAACGCAATTGGTGTCTAACAGCTTTATCAATGTCATCGAGGCTTTGCTTCGAACCGTCACAGCCTGTCTGAATGGTATTAGAGGACCGATCTACCAGAGATCTCCAGAGAGAGATGCCAAAGATAGGCTAATGGCTGAACGTATGAAGGACCGTTTGACAACACCGAATGGTTTAGCTCAGAGAGTCAAGACAGATCCGGATCTATCTAGACGGGCAAGGTCCGAGTTTGTCAAGATGGATGCATCTTCCGTACTGTTTCCCCGTCTCGATCTTGATTACTTGAGAACCATTACGTGTGGAACGTATCAGATATCTCTGGCTCCTGGTTACATCGCCGAACATTTAAGTGATGACGGAGACTATGAGGTGTGGCTTTACCAGCACTCCCCAGACCTTCTCCGATGTCAAATACATTCTCGACACAAAAGCCAAACGAAATATAACGTTTGGATACGGTTCACCGTTTCACCCGATGTTGAGGCCCCAATAAAGGACTACTACTGCCAGTGCCCAGTTGGAGAGAGAACGATGGGAATGTGTGCGCACATCTCCAGTATCTTGTACTACCTTGGGTATTACAGGACGCTGGAAAACCCTCGACCATTACAACCACAGGTAAAGAAATTCCGACAAAACTTGAAATAGTTTTCCATGCGGCAACGGAGTGCATATGTCGAAAGTATGTTTGGGGCTCGATATGAAAGATCCCCGTTACCATGTGACTAACCAAACTTATAAATATAGGTATTATACAATCGCCCGTAGCTATGAACACTCCCGTAAATGCGAAAACCAACCAAAATCATAAGGAACACGTTTTGTTTGTTGTTCTGTCTATTTGTCAGCCAATGTCTTCAACCACGGGGACTTGTGAAGTAGCCATCTTGGATTTTTTTTATGAAAAAGTGTTTCTCTCACTTTTTTTCATATCTGTGTACATATTCTCAACATACCGAGCAAATACTCTCGTTTTTTTGTTAATTATCTAAAGAAAGTCGAAAATCGGCAATTCAACCATAGGCTAATTCAACCCAACATTTGAAAATGTTCCACCACTTACATTTTGATGATTTTTCCTCTCATCAATAGCATATTACGTACTGTTTAATAGGATAAAAATTGGTTTGCATCCAACGCCCATAAAAGGGTGTATTCTCTAAAAAACACAGTTTTTGTGTCTAAAATGTTATCATCGAAAATGGCATTTTTGAGATTGTTTCTTCCATAAAACAGCCAAATGGCGCGATGGAAACATGATTTTTTGTCACAATCATGCCATGAATGTATTCTTTACGGTGACCATCATTTGATTAGATTTTCATTAATATTTTACATAACATGCACATTTTATCAACACTTAGACAGCTTCTGAAAGGTACAACTTTGAGGAGCCATAAAAAACAAACCAAGTGACCTAAATCTTTATACTTTATAGATTTGTGACCACAACGGCATGGGCAATGCACCACCAACAGGAAATTTGAATCAGAGAAGGGGCCGTTTTGGAAACCGGCCCTTTCTGACAAAAACCCAATGAAATTGAAAACAACCTATTTATAGAACTACTTCCCGCGCGGTCAAGGACTGGGTCGCGCTTAGAACAACATGGCGGTTATTGAGACTAGGCCTCTTTCCACTTTCGAAATGGAAGGAACAGTTGGTGAACGTGGAATTGGACAGGTACCCAGACATTGTATGGAACGAAGACGCAGACATCATGTTCAAAGGATAACCAGGCAGGCTCATGTTACCGTTATTATTGTGTGTGACAACGTTCGCAAGGCTCTGGTGCACACGAGGCGAGACAGCGAGATTGACAGTGTTTATATTTGAAGCAGTAGGCCTAGGAGGAACCTATCTTGATATGTCATGGTGTTCGCCCGAACTTTTTCCGTTAGCTGCACTGGTTAGTGATGACAATGTCTTGCTAATAGATCCATTCTGTGTGCTGGTGAAGTTCCTTCTGTAACTTCTGATGCTCGCTTCGTTCCGATGTCCGGACATCATCATGATTTGTCTACATTCAAAACCTTCGTCAATCATTTTCTGAATGGCTGTCGCTCTCAGACAGTGGGCAGTGTATCTCTTGCTGTACTTCGCATGTTTGGATATGTCAGGCATGCACTTGTTAAAGCTGGTCTTGCCTTAGGTCTTGGCATTGTACCAGATGGTATGGTGCATGGGATTGGGTTGTGGATAGCATATTTTACACAACCATTGAAGAGGGCATTTGTATTTGGATCGGTTGTTTCAACAAACGTTTCCAACATGCTGACTGGACAGTCTTTTTTCCCTGTTGAATACATCCGTTTGTCCCCGATAGCTTCATTATTTGACAGCTCACCCTGGAAATGCTTCTGTATACACTCGTGTGTAAGTGTCACATACATTCTAAACCATTCTCATCAAATTTATATTCAGACGAGTCACACTTTAGTTGGTAATGAAATTCAAGGCCGCGTGTGACAACATGGACCGAAATGTTGTACCAGATGCACTGTCGTAGAACAAATACCATTTACAATATCCTTCATTTCTCTGTCAATAACTTGAATGTGCGATTGATGACTGCCCTGATATTTTTCATGCTATTTCTCTCTTGAAAAATATCTTAAATGTTTAGGTATATTGAGTCCAAGTTCAGTAGAAATGAAAATTTATGAATATGAAACATATTAACCTCTTGTAACATACTGTGTATGTCTGAGAGAAATTAAAAAAATCTGAAATCTAAATAAACTACATTGGACTGGGAAAAACAAAACAAAAAATAAAGGTTTGTAGGGCGCATTATATACTGATCATTAAAGTAGAACTTTTGGTCTACATGATTTTTGTTTTCCAGTGATTTGGCCTCCCCCTGGTTTGATCATAGGGACTTGAGAATTGATTACAGCTATATTTGAACCTTAACTAAGGTGTTCAAAGTATTGGAGGTTGTAAATCAACTTTCCAAATCCAATGATGGTATGTACTCTTATCTAAACCCATAAAACGTGTAAAATCACAGAACACCATCAATTCAATTTAATTCAATTCAGTCTATTTCAAAAGCAGTATTGCCTATTGCTACTTTAGTTCCAAATGCAGATGTAACAAATTCTCAGGTCCCTGTGGATTTGGTGACACGCCCCCGCGGCTCTGTATATTCACCATTGCTGTACATGTGTCAAGATGGAGAGAACAAAATCCGGCAGATTGAGTGTTTACATGTTCGAGTATTGAAATTACATTCTGAGGGATACTCTTTTGGAGATATCAGTAACAAAACGGGACTTTCCAAATCTTGATGCAAGAAGCTCGTGAGTGATTTAACTGTTAACCCCTCGGGGACGCGAGCAAAGGTAAATCACGAACAATCTAAACTTACCAACGAAGTTGTACAGTTTATCGAGTTTGTACTGTAAGAAACGTTCCGTCTGTGAGATTAATTCAAAGGGCGGTGGAGAGAAATTTTGGAATGACTTGGCGTGTTCCTAAAGAAGTAATTACTGACCAGTATCAAAATAAACTTGATAACTTTTTAGCTAGTAGCTGTAGGCGAGACGGGTTAGCGACTAGATATATCAGATAGATAGTTTAAGGTATAGATGACATTAGGATAGCTATAGTACGGGTGTTTGTTATAAATAACAGCTGTAGAGTTGATAAGAGCAGTTTATATGCTGACTTGGGCTGTTACAGGGTAGATAAAGCACTTCTGTCATTTTGTTAGGTCGTATTTTCGCTCGTAGGCAGCCATATTGGAACAGGCTGTAGTGATGTAAACTTATAGTACGCGTATTCTCATTGGCTGGGTTCAGAGTGAGGAGCCAATGAGAACTAGCCGTGGTATATATAAGCCGGTGTCTTCACGTACTAGGGGCATACAGAGCTGGACAGCTTGTGAATCTGGAACCATGTCCAGGTAAGGATGGGTTAACTGCCACGTTAGTAGGAATTAGGGTCGGATGACCTGAGAGACCCGGTATAGGACCATGGGTAGAGCTGCCACATGTTAGGTTGAGCATGCCGCACGGAAATTCACAGGGCTTCATGGCCTGAAGGCCAGTGTGTAGAACAGCTGATTTGTATATATATATATAATATAGCTTTAGTGTGGAGAAACACAGCAATGAAGCTGACACAGAACTGAGTACAGTTCATTTATTTCTCCCTGTTGAGGCTGCAATAGACCATTTAGCATTAGAGATGGAGGTCTCACAATACCTAGTTGGTAGTTTTATCGGCTTTAGGGGAAATATAGGAACTTGACTAGTGAGCATAGAAGCTAGGAGTAGGATGTGACTGTTAGATTGGCTATTAATGTAAAGGGTGGGGATATATAGGTTGTGATACATGAATTATGATATTTATCTGGAAAGGCACTCAAGTTTACCCTTACAAAACCATTCCATTATGATGTAACTTGTTATTAAACTTAACTTTTGATATTACTTACTGTCAATATTCTACAATGGCAACAACATTTACAATGGTTATTATTGTTAACACTGTTGATATTTTATGCTATTATTAAATACTGGAACTGTTATTTCTGCCTCTGGTTTTCATTTCTCTAATCTCCCTCCTGATGGGAGAAGAACACGGTGGAAGAGGGATAATGAGGAATAGGTGTCTGGCATATGAGATCAAAGAATTAAATACAACGCGAAGTGCATTATTACATGATTATTGTTTATTGACAATGAAAATTACATAGTTACTTCCCTTTATAGTCGAGGCATTTCAGAGTTACTCCCCTTGGATGGAAGCTCGCCATTTGTAATACAAATGGAGTCATTTGAGGGAACACTTACATTAGCCTGTTTAAGGCATATTATTTGTAAGTAATCATTGATACTCAGTTATTATGTTACTACATTGACTACATTTACTTATTGTCCATTAATGTACTGTGTCAACTATTCTTTTGTCTCGTTTCCAATGTTAATTATGTTTATCATCGGAACAACACATCGTTTGGTAAATATCTGAGTATTTCTCATTTATGTATTTTCAGACTGTGTTCATTGTTGATCTTAATAAAGACGTACAAAAAGACCACGTTCTTATAATCATCACACCCACTATATCCGGGATTGACACCTATTCGACAGAAATCCTCCTTCTACTACAAAGCCATGCAATATAGACCAGAGCAACTTCATTTTGTTGATGAGGCGTCGGTTGTAATAACGTCTGGAAATAGGAAACGTGGCCACAGTTTTCGGGTGAACCAGTAGTAGAAATACAGCGGTATGCCAGTAACTATACTTACACGGTAAACCTTTGTTGTGGTTTCTTTGGCATTGATTATTACAATATCATTGAAGGAGCCTCTAATGCTAATTTCATGATTCAGTTTTTTGACGAAACTTTATCGGAGACGAACGTCATGGGACACTGTTGCTTCCATCATCAGCGTGTCGGAGAAGCGTTATTGAGGTACTTCTTGCAGCTCGAGGCGTAGATATTCTGTTTCTGCCCCCTACCCACCCGAACTAAATCCGGCTGAATATGTATTTAGATTGATGAGAGATGGTTGGCGGGAAAATTAAGTTCTGACCTATGAATTCACTGAATATTCCGTTGTCAATGCAATCAATCGTGTACCAGACATTGTTTTGCGAAAATTGTTTAACAAGTGTGGTTGTATATGTGTAGACAAAATATGTAATCATGTTTAACCTACCGTGCCAATCAACGCGTTTTCGTTCTGCAAGTCCAGATATGTTTAAACCCGTGTTTGAAAGCACGGCCCTTTTTTTACGAGTAAAATGACAATTTACACATGTCCTAATATAACATGACGAAGTGTTATCTTTTTCTCGTGTCAGTCTATTTTTCAACTAGTTACTAGTTGTCAGCACAGGGGATAGGTTTTGGAATTTTGAGTAATAAATTACATATATTATAATAATTTCGGTTAAAAATCCCGAAATCGAACCCCTTAGGGTGTCAGTAATCGGCACGTGTCACCTGCTATGCGACTTTATAATTACACTGTGCGACTTATAATAAGATGTCAATCACACTGCAGAGAACGCCTGGCTGAAACAGAGTGGGCCTATCAAAGCTAGCGTAACATGTCCACTGAGGACATTGTACAATGACACGAGGTATTTGTTCGAGCAACTTGTCAAGTCATCAAAGGAGCTCACGGTAGTTAAAAATCAAATGACCAAATATAATCGTCCACACATGCTGTTCGCCGACAGTAAGACACATGTTGAAGTATGAAAATAAAGACATCAAGATCAGCCATAGTTATTTACATAAATTAAAGCGCCTACAAACATTAATCCATACTCAAAGACCCGTCTAGAACAATGTCTGTGCGAATACTGTTCCAATTTAAATCTTAAATAAAAATCCTTGACAAAATGTGCCAAAATACATTTATCAAAGTACTGAGAGAAGGCACAAAAATAGACCAAGGTAAATAGTTTATTTTTGGAATGGAGAACAAAATAAAAGTGCCCACTATATTGTACAGAAGGATTAACTGTAAATTTTGTTATGAATTATAATTTATGTAAAATGTACCACTGTGAAGTTATTCTTCTTGTGTGTTCAGTATATCTGTTTAAGTTTGCCAGAAGATGAGTACCGAGTTTTCTCTAGAATATGTCCATATTTCAAATGTTAAAAACAGAAATTGGCATTTATCCCTTTGACCAATAACTGATTATTCTAAACTATTAAAGCCAAAGATATTCCCTAATTTTATAAATTACTGGCAGATTTTGTTATTAGTTAAGATGTTCACAAAGTTTCATAAGAATAAAGTCATATTTAACTAAATTATTGTGGAAACCAGCTTCAAATCAGAGTTAATTGTATCAATAGATTATACTCAGATTTTATTCATCTTTGAACTTCGCCTTTGTTGAATAATATAGAATCTGGTCTTCTTAGCTGACAAAAATACTGGACAAAAACAATTGACCAATCAGAACGCAGTATGCTAAATGAAATATGCAAGGATTTCGCTCAAATTAGAATGTATCTTCTTGCTTTAATAGTTTGTATATTGATCAATATTAAAGCAAGATATCTTGTAAAGTGTTGACATTGACCAAGGAATGCATGCTTTTTAATATGTGTGCATTTTGTTTAAGTTTCAATTCTGCATCAGTCTGTGTATATTGTTTATGCACAACCTAAATTTCATTAAAACTGAACAATATTTAAGGATGTTAACTTGCTGAAATCTTGTGGACATACAAATGGATGACAGCTACCCAAAACCTTTACATGTCTGTCAAAACTTTTAAAAAGCTTTTAAATACAGTGTATCGCATATTCACTGCAGCAATAAAGGTCTCTACTTATGACAAATGGCATTGTTTTGCATCAGTATTCCTAGGAACAAATAAAATAAAAAACACTCCAATACAATCCGATACATTGTTGTATGTTTCCATATTGAACAAAATAAACAAAATATAAAAATACACCCAAACACCCACACAAGGGTGATATGAATATTATTATGACAAGAGTAAAATACTGATATTGCACATTATTCGTGGTAAGTCATTACATTCTGTTCACTCAAAAACTTGCGTGGGAGCAAAAAATCACGCTGAAAATGGTTTTTGCAAAGTCGTTCCTTGAATTTTTTTGTTTAACGTCCTTTTAACAGCTAGGGTCATGCAAAGTAGTTGCAAACGTTTTGTAACCGAAATTTTATCTAAAATGGCCAAACAGATACGATCATGCAGCTGGTAACTGACTGATAAAAATTGCATCTAATGTGGGCAATTACATTGTCATTTAGTGAGACGCGAACGACGTACAACATTGTCCAATAGTTTGTTCGTGCTCCCTTGGCACATATTTTGTTTTAGATATTAAACGTGGATGTCGCCAAGGTGACCCCATCTCTCCATATTTAGTTAGTTATTTTATGCGCTGAGGTACCAGGAATTAGAATTAGAAATTATCTTAATATTAGAGGAATAAATATTGAAGACACTCCTATACTATTATCTCATAATACATCAGTCATTTTGATGGGTCTAGAAATTCCACCGAATGAATTAAAAACTCGCTCTCTCTCTCATGATGATGATAAATTTAAAATAGATAGATTAGGATTACTGAAAGGCAATTGATAAGGATGATGATGATGAATGTTGAAAGTTTATTGATGAGTATTATGATGTGATCAATGATTGATATTGATGTGAATGATGAAGGTTATATGACATTGATGATGATGATGATGACTGATGGCGATGGTTTTATGATGAGAAATATGAATAGATATATATATATATAGATGCTAATGATGAAGATGAAGAATAGATGAAGATGATGTTTATTATGATATTGTAAGTGTATAATGGTGTTGATTGCTATAATGCTGATGATTTATTTGGAAATATAAAACCATTACAAAAATATATATATATAATGTGACATTTTGAGGCCGAGAGGAGCAACTGTCACGACGACGTTGGTGCTTTTTAACCATGTGAATGATTGTGTGAGTGGGTGTGGTGGGTTGTTTTGCGTTATAGATCGGATAGTATAACAATCCTTCATTGTTGTGTTCCAATCATTAATCTTTGGAGAAACTGTTTACCGTTTCTTGGCTCTAAATGACTTTTGCTTGTAGATGAGCCGTTAACCTCAAAACAAGCAAACAGAGGTATCCTGTAACCTTATCCTCGTGGACCGTCTCTACCTTGGTGTCTGGCACTGCAAAACGATTGTTTCGTTTACTTACGCAAGACACTTTAACCAATAAATGCAGTTCATATATGAAAGGGTTCTCTTGACATTAACAAAAGAAAACCAATATAGTATTGATATTTATTATAACTTATCAAGACTATATATTACATGCAGATATTTTTTATAAATTATTTAATCATGCGTAATCCCAAACAACATACGCATGATTTAACTTTATGTTCTAGAGATATGTTCCAGCTTTACACTTCATAAACAAACAACTTAATTTAATTAACACATCATTTTCTTATAGTATCTTACTTAACTAAACGAATGATTTAATAATGCAGCTGTCTTCAATACTTGTGTGAGCTGAGTATGTCTCTTAAGGATGACTGAAAGCACAGTGCAATACCGAAACAGATCAATTTCTGTACTGCCAGCAATTATTTATTCGCGCTATCGCAAGGAGGAAGTTAATTGAAATACAATAAGATACCGCGCTTCCACCACTCAAGCATTAATTAAACACACAGTGGCACGTCCTCAAATGACTCGAGCTGTTAATGGGACGCTAACATGCCTTAATGCAATAAATGAAGCCAATTTATCATTCAACAACTACTGGACAATAGGGCAATACCCCAACAGATTAACTATCTGTATTGCTTCTGTCCATTTCAACTGTTACATAATATTTTACCATGATAACCTTAGACCCCTTGTTTTTCAGCACACATTTAAACCGTAACGGCACGTCCTTTAATCACCTAAGCTGTTAATAAGACACTAAACGAAATAAAAACAAACCTTTCTTTTATTGGAGTGGTTTGGGTGTGAAACCTTACGATGATTTTAAACCACAAGCAACAGTACAGGGTTCAAATACATGAAAACCTTTTAACAAAATCCTCTCAATACCATAAATATACCATAAATATGGAGTTTGTTCACATGCATGACTTTGATCCACTTCACAAAATATTCTTCAAAACAAAAACGCCCAGGGTAATGATACTTGGAAAATAGCGTGTTCGGGTTGAAGTGCAACTTAGTTTGTTTAACTAAATTACCTTAACCAACTTTCAAGGGCGTGGGCACAGGGATAAAATGTTACAAAAATGTCTTTTTAATAACTCATGTTCGCCCTTTTATCGATTATATTGAGAAATATTAAAAATATCAAAGGTATAAAAATAAGAGATAAGGAGTTTTTATTATTGCAATACGCAAATAACACCACATTCATACTAGATGGCACTAGATTATTCCCAAATACCACTATTTCAGACTTAAAAGGTAGCTCCACACTTTCGCAATTAACCAGCAAAATTCGTTGAAACTTTCATATAATGGTAATGCAACTATGTAGAGTTGATGTTTTGAAAATCAAAACCTTCCGATAGTGTGGGGACTTTTTTGGAAAAAATACCAAAAAATTGAATTTTCGTCAATTTTAATATTTTCCGGGGGTTTTTTGGTGTGTGGCAGTGTTCGGAACAATAACAACAATAATAAAATGAAAAGAAGCATTTCTNTGGCAGTGTTCGGAACAATAACAATAATAATCAAATGAAAAGAAGCATTTCTAATTATTCCTACAAGTATTTTATTTATCGCAAAATATGTAACACATATTACACAAAGTGTTTTTTATTGAATTTGTACGGATAAAAGTGATTATCTACAAGCTAAAAGCAAACAGGACACAAAGCTCTATACATGTAGAATGGGAAATTGAACAAAATATTCACAATGGCTTTATATTTAATTTATTTTACATTTTACAATCACTTTGATCCGGGTGAAAGTGATCTTCCTTGAAAAAAATCGGAACTTTTTGCATAGGGATGACATTTACACAATGGCAGTTGTCTCTGTTTACAAATAACAAAAATGACGGAAATAAATCAAAAATATGATATCAAAATTATCAATTTATCTTTCTTTAATGGAACCAAATTACCCTCAGTCATGTACACATGGACATCATTCCACAGTCCGCTTACTCACGGTATATTTATAATTACATATCAGGTACATATGTGACCAGAGGCTATCGCATGATATGCCGTTCTCACGTGCACTCACACATGCATTCATATGTATCTTGATATTTTACAAAACATTATTTTCACAGAATAAGTAGACTACATTTGTAAAGACGATTTAATCGACAGAGCGAAACTCCTTCAACAGCGAAAGTCGTAACGACCTCGATCTTATGAACTCGTGTAAGCACGTGATATGCACATGTGAGGTTGGTACGTCCGCATTCCATGTGTTTCCTATATGACCCTCTTGAGGTCGTCTGGTCTCATGTCACTGTCTTCTCGTGAGTCGGTTATGTCTATGAATTGGAAAGCTTTATTCCTGAAGTAGTGTGATTATACATTTCTCGGTAAAATCTCGATATCGGGTGTTGACATATCATCGGCACGTACGTGTTCTATTGTTTACCAGGGGCCTGTTCAACCGGTTTGACCGTTTATAAATGTAACAATTTCGGGTATAAATCCTGGCGGACCTGCAAATGTGTACTGCAAATGTGTATGCAAGCCTTGCAAGGCTTTCTCAAGGCTCTCCTGAAAGCAGCATCAGATTACTAGGTCCTACCTTATTTAATAAACGAAGAACAGTGGTCCGATCGGTATGACCGTTTAAACGAAAACGGCCCAGGTGTTACTATAATTTGCACTACGATATTGAATGCCCGATACGCAATACGGAAATGACGACACGGTGTACATGCACATTTCGATCAAGATAATTGAGTCCGAGCTGTACTTTTTCCGGAAGTACGTCACGAAAATGGACGCTGATGACGATGTGGGGAGCCACCTTAAATACATATGCCAGAATTTCAGGACAGAATTTCAATTTTTCAAAAACCCAAGTGATTTGGATTGGCAAACACAAATATAGTGAAACAATATACGAGACAAATAATTAATTGCTAATTGGAAAAGACGAATACTACCTGCAATTCGAAGAATAACTATTATAAAATCCCTTCTGATATCCAAAATGAATCATCTTTTTATAGCAAAAAATCAAATAGTATTCTATACGAGTTGGTGTGGAATTGTAAAACTTCTATACGAGTTGGTGTGGAATTGGGGGGGGGGGGGGGGGGAAACACTTTATCACAGCACTGACGTCAACATGGATAAAACTATACTGAGAAACCAATAATTAGGTAAATATGTTTAATAATGCTTTTAAAACCGACTACCTAGCAAATTGTGGATTACAAAATATCAAGGCTAACTCAAAACATATCAAAATTGGAGGGCTAACTGTACTCTATAAAACCTGATACTCAAAAGACATGATGTTTACCGAGTACTCATAACAAACAATACTCAACCAGCTGCACAGGTAAAATGGCATCTCTCATTAGGAATAGTTGATTGGAGTTTAGTTTACAAATGTCTCCTTGAGACCACTGAAAACTCGAAACTTTTATGGTTACAATATAGGATAAATCAAAGAATTTAAACTACTTATTCATATACACAAAAAGTTGGTTTAACTGAAAATGGAGATTGTATTTTTTGAGAAACTGTCATACATGTTCTGTGAGAATGTGATAAGACCCAGCATATCAAAACATTGATTTAGTTTTCGAAAAGAATATGTTTCTGTTTGGCAATTATAGAGGTAATCAAATGGCTCATATGGCAGACAATCATTTGTTACTTATAATAAAACAATATGTTTACAACTCTAGATAATTGAAGAAAGATCTACAATTGAACACTTTGAAAACTCACATACAAGTGGGAATTAGAAAACAAAATCTTATATACAAACAAAAAAAATAAATGTGATGAGTTTCAAATTATATGGGGCAAATGGTCTCTCGTCATAGAATAGATTTTTTTTTTCTCTTTCTATCTGGCCACCATCTGTTGCCTTTTCCTAGATCTCCTTCTTCACTTTTTTATGTGTAGGTATGAATAAAAAATCCTTCACCACTCGATATATATGCATGCTGCATTATTGGATACATGTAATGCATTGTGCATGTGTGTGCGGATATATGTACATGTATGTAGAATAATGCATATATATATATACATGTGCAGTGTGTGTGGAGTATGTGTGTATGTGTGTATCTTGTGTGTATTTGTTGTATGTATAACATAAAGCATACATTTGAGTATATGAATGGGGGCCTATTACGTAATATCGCTTATATGAATCGAAGTTTGGAAGGTATGGAGATAGGAGCACAGATGTGGATATATGTATGTATTTGATGTGTGTTTGAAATTACTTGCATTATGTGTTGATGTATGTCTAATATATATATGTCTATGAAATGAAAGAGAAAATAAAAAATTAAATTGAAAAAAAAACACATGTTCGCATTTGGTCCAATTTGAAGGTTACTAGCGTAAGATTGATACCAGGTGAGCGACACACCCCAATCGGTCCCCTTGTGTCTGTACAGAACTTAATTGTCTCTTCATCTTTACTGCTATTATTAAGAACCTATTTGCGTTCATGGAAAGAATGACCTGCTTTACCCCACTGCATGATCATAACGAGCCGACTAATGTGCCCTCTGCAGACTCGGGATGTTTTTCCTTGTCTTCTGTTTATGTGATATTGAAGAAAACAGGAATAGACCTACTGTTCCCCACTGCAGAGTCCGTGTTTTTCTTCCGTATTTGCTACGAAGAGAGCACAGAAAAGACCAAAATTGCTCCCATCCAACACTTATGTCTTTCCTTACTCATTTTTCTTTGCGGCAGTTTCTCCACAGGCACCCGTCCTTTCATGCCCCTGGCCTTTAACACTCCAAACAAGGGAGGGGGGGAGGGGGGATTATGGAGCACACTAGGTAATCTCATATATCGATGGTCTATAGATTATTGTACGTCATTCCGAATATATTGACGGTCTATAGATTATTGTACGTCATTCGGTAGACTCGGAGACTTTGTATAACTGTTAAAAGACATCGATCTTATGCTATATGTATACATAGATGTCTTCGATTAACAAATATCCCTTACGACGATTTGGTTTATTTACAGCGAAGGTCATTTAAGGACTTGCCTCCATTGGTGTAAGTGTGTAATGTGTCTTTGAACTGGTACAATGTTTGTTAACTAGAATATATTTCTATTTAAGCAATGGATATCTGTTTCATTAGATTTTGTTATTTTACCAGTTTGGTATTTGGCCGTTAAAATAACAAAAGTGATCCATATACGATAATCATTTACAGACAATAACACGATTTGCTATAAAGGGTCTCCTTCTGCTCTGGGGACTTTGTAGAAATCAACATAAAGTATTCTGCACCCATTCAAACATTTGGGACCTCTCTGCCTCAAAACAACCTCACCTCTGAAGGATCGAATGATAATACACCTGTTTCCCCCACTGCATGGTCGTAAGAGGCGACTAATTTCTGCAGAATTGGGGATTTGATTTGTGTCCTATGCCTGGGGACACTAAAGCGATCAAAATACATCTACTTCACTATTGTAATGCCTGGGATCTCCATAATTCTCTCTAATATTAACTTTTAGTTATTTCCTAGCTCCTTGCTTGGCAGTGCCTCACTTTTGGCTTTAGTATTGATTATTCGATCAGGTGAGGAAGGCGATAGGTTCTGTTCCAAGGCTGGGACATACCAATATCCGTAAAATGTTAGTTGATATTCCCTGCTTAACGTTTTAAGTGTATTGGCAACAACTGTTCGCTAGTCCACAAGGAGGCAATTACACCAACATACCCCGTCTCCTGCACATATGGAGGCACATCCTTCAATATTAGCTGTTAATAATCGTTATTCCATATAAACAAAAACATCCTACCGATTACGCGAGATAACAGTTCGATAATAGCCATTGCCATATTCGGGATCAATTATGTGTAATCATACAACAAAAGAATGCTTAGAAAAATCTTATTCCATGGATGATTTAAAATCCTTCGACGTATATGCGTTACGTAGATGTTCCTCAAGCAAAAATCATCAATCATTTAAAACCCGATCATAATGAATTGTACAGCTCGTCATTAATTTCAACACAAATACTTCTGGATACCACACAAAGTCTGTCATTAAGTCATCAAGCGAACGTCGCCCGCACAAACAAACAAACAAAGTCAAGTTCCGCATTACATGTATTTTTACTTTTGTCTGTAGTTTGTGCATTCACTTCCTGCTTGATTGTTACATATATAAACTATATCCACATTTCCCCCTTCATCAGCTGAGTAAACTCTGACTGCGTATAAATTAGCGCAAACGTAGTGAAAAGAGACTCTGCGGATTGATACTTGTTTCAAATAGTGTACCGTTTGCGGTTCAGGGATAAAACACTTCGATGATAGCCGTGCTTGGTTCCTTCAACATCTGGAAACATGGACCATAATTATACATTAAAGGGATGCCGACAAACTTCTTTTTCCATTTATGCACGTTTGAATTTCTTTGATGGTAAAATAAGCAATTGCAGCTTCGTTTCAGATATTCCACAGAATTACTACCGGAGCAGTGTATCAATATGCGTACTATCGACGGTTTAAATAGATAATAAAATTTACTAATCAACGCAGATTAATGAAATCAAAATTTAAAAGTAATGAAAAGAAGGAAAAGAGTGTTGTTCACTTTGTATTTTCTAAATTTACTCGTATATCGATGTAGAATCACTAGCGATATATATCTAAATAACCACGGTTACCATTGTAGTAACCCTAAAGCATTTAAACATATTTTGTATCTAAATATAAGGATTAACCTCAATTGTGACGGCGTATACGCCATCAAAATGAAGGTCAATCCTTATTTGATTCACTTGATGACCAAAACGATGTGTTACACATCAGAATGAAATAAGAAAGTAGACAAGTGACTTCTTCATTATTGATAAACCAAATAGCCTCTACTCCATACAAGTCCGCGTCTAAAATCCGGTCCGTCGATTCATTTGACACAACCCAATACAAATGTCGATAAGGACAATTCCCCGCAATACGAGTTTTGTTTTAAGCAATACTACCCAATACAAAACAAATGAAATACCAATTCAAAATAATACAAATATCGATACACCCAGCTCCCTGCAATACAAGTGTCGGTTAAAGCAATACTACCCGATGCAACAGACCTGCTGTTAATCCCACTGCGTGTTGTCGTAAGAAGCGAATAAAATGTAACCCAATTACCTTCTTTATTTACATATTTTTGGTTTGTTCTGCCTCCGTGTGTGTAATGGATGCATGCGCGCTTGGGTGTATGTGTACTGGAGGCAGGGTATGTTGGTCAATCGCTGCCATGTGATAGCGCAGGTCTGCATTGGAATACCACTCCGAAGGCACCATGCACAGAATACCAGCCGGTCACATTATACTGACAACGGGTAAACCAGTTGTTTCGATTACCCTAAATGCCGAACGTTAAGCTGGGTAAAACAACTTCCGTTTTTGAAAAGTTTGGTATGTCCCAGCATTTGGAACAGATCCCATTGACTTTCCCACTTGAGCGAACCCTCAACACTTAGGCAAAACATGAGGTATTACCAAACAAGGTACAAGAAAACAAAAAAGGTGTTCACCTGTGTCCTCTGTGTAATTGGAAATGGTAGGGGAATTGATAGTCTGCCAACCCCAATGCGACACTTGTTAAGTTGATATACACGGAGAGCAGGAGTCATTGTTTGTTTGTTTGTTTGTTTGATTTTGTTTAACGTCCTATTAACAGCTAAGGTCATTTAAGGCCGGCCTCCCCTGTGTGTAAGATGCATGCGTGTAGTGTATGTGTGTGTATTTTGGGAGGCTGTGATATGTTCGTGTTCGTCTCCTTGTGGTAGCGCGGAACTGATGCCGACTTATAGTGCTACCTCACTGAAACATACTGCCGAAGACACCCAGCAGGACGCCCCACCCGGTCACATTATACTGACAACGGACGAACCAGTTGTCCCACTCCTAATTTGCTGAGCGTTAAGCAGGAGTATAAACTACCATTTTTAAAGACTTTGGTATGTCTCGGCCAGGGGACAGAACCCAAAGCCTTCCTCACAGGGGCGAACGCTCAACAAATGGCCAAAAGTAAGGCATTGTCTTTTCCTCTTCCGTTCCACTCACATCATATGAACTTCACCCTTGCCCTAACGTAACTTTGTTTGTTTGTTTGTTTGTTTGGTTTTGTTTAACGTCCTATTAACAGCTAATGTCATTTAAGGACGGACTCCCCTGTGTGCAAGATGCATGCGTTTAGTGTATGTGTGTGTATTTTGGGAGGCTGTGATATGTTTGGGTTTGACTCCTTGTGATAGCGCGGAACTGATGCCGACTTATAGTGCTACCTCACTGATACATACTGCCGAAGACACCCAGCAGGACGCCCCACCCGGTCACATTATACTGACAACGGGCGAACCATTCGTCCCACTCCTAATTTGCTGAGCGTTAAGCAGGAGGATAAACTACCATTTTTAAAGACTTTGGTATGTCTCGGCCAGGGGACAGATCCCAAAGCCTTCCTCACAGGGGCTAACGCTCAACAAATGGCTAAAAGTGAGGCATTGTCAAGGGAGACATTAGGAAGAAGAAAGTCATTTAGAAAGGAGACACAAAACAGGGACTTGGTAAGCCTATCCCCTACCAATTGAAGAAGCGCATGACCTAACATGATAGGATGAACTCCCGTTTATTTCTTAACCACCCCTTGATCTTTGCATTGGCGGTTGAATAGGGTTGAACAACTAAGGTCGTACCTCGGTCATATATTGATAACGCGTGAACCAGCTGTTGCCAATGACATGGGTGTGACAAAGCTTTCCCCTAAATTGCCGAAACCCCTCTTCGAATTCTTACTAACGTACCCTCCTGTCTGTTTGCTGTTATCATGGGTAAAATCAGTATCGGAAGCGCTGATTGTCCTACCTTTATTTTCTGTTTAGTGCACACTGAAGAAACCAGAATTGTTCCTCTGCTCCCATTGCAACACTTTGGATCATTGTTTTTTTCATCCCAATAGTGTTTCCCTAGGCACCGTCTTCATATGTTCTTATAATCTGTTGCGGATAATAAACCCAAAACAAGCAAACCAACTGTAATTATATCGTTTATATTATCCTGGACATCAGCGACTGTAGTTTACACTTTTACTACGAAGTCGGCATTAGATCCGCGCTATCGCAAGGAGCCAAATACAGCAACATACCCTGTATCTTGCTTACATACACACATACTAATGTCCGTTGTAGTGTTATTTTATAGTATCTCATCTTCCTGCTGCATACTGTGTAAGTTAATACAAAGATGCTGTCAATTCATGCGAAGTTTCTTGAAACATTAATTACACTTAAACAACTATTTGCATGTGAATCGATAGGTCAGGGAATATAAACAATTTCCAATTTCAGTTTAAACGGTGTACCGATTTCATTTAAAAATAACTCTATTGCATCACAGGAACGATTAGATTAGGCACATGCATTGCCTATGTATGTCCTTTCCAGTGGACTGATGTGTTCCGTTAACTTTGTCACTGTCCCATGACATACATGTAGCTTGAATCTGATGATTCCAAATAGCATCGTAAAAAAACAGTGGTAATGGAGACGAAACGTTTTTGGTTTTGTTATTTGTGTTGGGTAAAATAACATTTGTATTGAGTTGAATCGGGTATTTTAGTTGTATTTGGTCGACATCTGTGCTGATTTAATCAAATTTTATTTGCGAAATCACAAATAGGATCAAACACTAGTTACAAAAACACCCTTAAAATCCGTCTTCTCTTTAAAAGAAACATTGATGATATATACATGTACATATGACCACAAAGTATAAAACGAAAAACCAAAGGTGACAGTAAACGTATTACTAGGTATGAGTTGAAATTAACAAATCTTATTTATTATTTTGCTACCCGCACATATCTGAACAAAATGTCCTTAAAAAAAAAAAAAAAAAATTAATGACGTTCATTCTACTCATTTAAGTGAATTCGTTTTGGTATGGTTTCCTTTGTCGTGATATAAAATTTCAAATCATCTTAGAAATCAACCCACTCATGCGCTAACAGCAACGTGGCAACGCGATGACGCAAAAACCGCATCACAATAAGTTTAGGTGCTCGAAGCTTTCTACGCACAGCACAGCACCATAATGTCGGCTTTCAACGACATCAAATGTAAGCACATCCGTGGCATCCTAATGCGTTCCGAGCTGGCAATACATCTAAACCCGGAAGTACTGGAAAAATCTATAATTGTATTGGGAATGTATTGTGTATATTTCTGCACTTTTTTTTATAGTTAGACTGGGTTATCGACATTTGTATAAGGTAGTACAGGGTAAATCAATATTTGTATACTTGCTGTTGTGAAGGACCGGTGAACTCATGCCGTAGCGCGTCGTCCGTCCGTCAATTTTCCTTCAAAACACTACTTATTCTGAACGGCTGATTGGATTTAGATAAAATTTGGCCAGGAGCAGCCTTGGACAAAGAGGATAAACGTTGGGCAGAGGGATTGGACCCAATTGGGAAAATTGAGGTAAATATTTCGCCTTTCCGAAAATATTAGGCAATCTTTGATAAAAGACGTGAATAGATTAGGGTATAGTTATCTGATGTTATATTATTACTCAAGTTTAAAAGGTAAACCTCGTAAAGATAAGTACATTGTAGTAACATAAGTATAAACGGCTAATCCTAGTAAAGGTAAGTTCATTGTAATTACGTTAGTATAAACGAGTTAGCCTAGTAAAGGTAAGTACGTTGTAATTACACATGTACAAATGTATAATCGGTAAAACCTAGTAAAGATAACTCATTGTAATTGCATAAGTATAAACGGGTAAGCCTAGTAAAGGTAAGTACATTGTAATTCTGTAACAAGACTGGACTCTTACCTCTTTCCAAGTCCCACTGTCAACCCAGGTTGAATTTGGTTGGCCACGGGTTCCTTTTTTTAATACACTACTCTTATCACAACTCTTAAAATACCACAAGAACACTCCATGTAAAGCAGTCAACTCCTCATATAGCAGAAGACCCCTATAAAGATTCCCTATTACACATTAGTCAACTGCAGAACCTAACTGGAACGAGTAATATACAACTTATCCTTTAGTTACTCTGGGTCAAGGCTTTGTTTGTTTGTTTGTTTGATTTTGTTTAACGTCCTATTAACAGCTAAGGTCATTTAAGGACGGCCTCCCCTGTGTGCAAGATGCATGCATGTAGTGTATGTGTGTGTATTTTGGGAGGCTGCGATATGTTCGTGTTTGTCTTCTTGTAATAGCGCGGAACTGATGCCGACTTTATAGTGCTACCTCACTGAAACATACTGCCGAAGACACCCAGCAGGACGCCCCACCCGGTCACATTATACTGACAACGGGCGAACCAGTCGTCCCACTCCTAATTTGCTGAGCGTTAAGCAGGAGTAGAAACTGCCATTTTTAAAGACTTTGGTATGTCTCGGCCAGGGGACAGAACCCAAAGCCTTCCTCACAGGGGCGAACGCTCAACAAATGGCCAAAAGTGAGGCATTGTCAAGGGAGACATTAGGAAAAAGAAAGTTATTTAGAAAGGAGAGAAGAGATAAGGTCCCAAATTTAGTCGCCTCTTACGATCATGCAATTGGGGGCAGCAGGTACAATTCTTACGCCCTACCTGCGGGTCAAGGCTAGACCTTTGTCCAATTAAGAGTTACAAACGTTATCATTATATTCTAAAATGCAAACTCAATAAATTGAGTACTGGTAATTTGCATAATGTACATCAGAAGTGATCTACTTATCCTATTATTCATTACATTACGTTATTCCATATATTTATTTCATTAGAGGAATATTATTCTACAAAACACACAATCCAGATATGATAATTTTTCATCACATTAGTTATAGTTAATCATGATAAACATCACGTACAAGAAACAGGTGAATCAACACTGAATCAAGCCTGTTATATAAGTATAAACGGGCAAACCTATATAATGACGCAAAAAATCTTAAATTGATCTACATATAAATGAAACAATGATGAACCAAGTATACCTAATGCCATGTCAGATCTGCTCCTCAGAGGGAAATTTTGAATAAGTTTGGCACACAAGTGATGTACTGATTCCAGACGACGCCATCTGAGTTTGTAAGTGTACCACAACTCGCATCCAAACATGCTTCGAGTATAGTTTCGCACCTATTAAAGGGTTGATACTGGGGCCGAATAGATTACAACCAGAAGAGCAAAACATTGACCAAGTAATTTGTGGATAACTTTATCGACATCAGGGCGACCTGGTTTAAACTTAATTAAACTAATCCTAACATGTTTAACATTTGTAAAAAAAAACAAATGCTGTTAACCACTACATGTATCGTACAAGGCGACTAATGCGTTAAACGCTGCAGAATTGGGGATTTGCTTTGGTGTCCTCTATTTGGGGACACAAAAGCGACCATAATAAATCTACTGCGCCGATTGAAATATTTGGGATCTTTATATTTCTTTCTACTTCTAACTGCGTCCTTAAATGTCCTTAACTGTTAATAGGACGTTAAAAACAATTAAACTAAACCAAACTTTAACAATTTACACTCAGTAACGTCACTGTCGTCTAAGTCACACCTACGGTTCGACTGTAAGTGGTTACTAGATCATTCATTAAAAACAGCAATCACTGACTTGGAGGGATTGTATTTAAACCTCCATTTACATTTATACCTATAACATATGTGCATGAGCTTATCTAAATTGTGTTTAGAAAATGCAAGGATACATTTATCGTCTGCCTGTGTTGGGCAAGTAATGTTAATATCACAGATACTTAGGGAATATTGAGAATCACAAAGATCATTCAAGAGATCATTGATATAAACAGAGTATAACCAAGGGGAGATAATAATATTCTGACAGGTTCCCTGGAATATCCTGAATCTTTTCTGATGAATAACAACAGACCGTCAAGCCACACACAGTCAAAAGCTTTTGAAGCGTCTAAGAAACATATGAACAACTTGTTTTAATGTTCACTGGCATATTCAATTGCTTCATGCACAATCTATGAAGTCATAGTACTACTTGTTTTTGGAATCCGTGTTGTAATGGATTCACACAAAAATGTTCTGAAGATTCTTATCTTGTCAGTAACAGTTTTTCATCAACGTTTAATAAAACTGATAGAAGCGAGATTGCTCTACATGACTTAGGGGAATACATGCCTGCTCAGACAAGGAAACTCCAGAGTGAATATTGTTCTATGTCAGGAATCGTCAGATATTCTTTGGTTTGTTATACCCGTTATACGATGTGCATATCAAGCATTGTTAAGGAAAAATAGCTACATATTCTTATTTTGCAAAAGCATTAAATAATGTGCATAGGCATTTATAACGTGAGTTGCAGGCATAAATAAGGTTTTCATAAACGAGTGAATCTACACCTGGTGCCTTTCCATGAGGAAGACTTTTACAACAACGTTTAATTTCCTCAACCGTAAAAACTAACGCATCTGAATCTTGCAATGAACATTGCCCTCCTTCATCCATAATACACCTTAACCTCAACATCTCATGGTGTAGCTCTTTTGGTTCATTCTTCCAATAAGGCTTAAGGAATTTCCGGAACTTCCGCTTTTGCAGGGAAACTAAAAAGACGCCTTGTAAGCATTTGATCAAGCGATCAACACAAATGTCAATGACTGAGGATGAATTTAACTCCAGAGAGTTGAGGTTGGACTTCAAAATAAAACTATGAAGGTTCTCATTATAAAGTGCTGTACCTGCGGAGGCGCCATCCGGTGAAGTCCATTTAAAATGATGAGTTCCATCTGACGACTGTCAACACGGTAGGAAAAGAGATATCACAGAAGATAGGTCTGTCTAAGTAAGCCTGAACGCCAACGTGACAGTTCGAGATAAGATCAAGCTTGAAAGAGCCAACAATCACATGATCAATAAACGACGAGGCGCCAACGTCGGAGTGCACGTATTTAAATAACGGACCGGAAAAGTTAACGATGTAGTTAAAGAACACAACTGGTGACGATCAAGGCAACGTTGAAGGCGAGCAGCTCTGTTGTGTTGATAGTTTGGTAGACGAGGACCACTAAGGCGAGCGTTGAAGTATCTCGTGATAATGATCGACTCTTGAAGAGAAGAAGGCGTCTATATTGTCGATGTACTGGTTAAAAGCTTCAGAACCGTAGCTCTTGTTGGGTAGATACACCTGTAAAACATGCCACACGCCGAAATTAGAAACAAGCTTTAAGATCGTGGTGTGGTCATCATAATTAATACTTTGTAATATGTGAAAATTTTCTTCGAATAGCCAGTGCTTTGAAATTCCGTAAATGTCAACGTTTTCTGCCTGTAACGCATTGTGAAGGTACGAGGCTGACGACATGCTGCCGGTCACATTCAAGGTAGTAATGCGCACAGAAGCCATCAAGAGGGCATAGCTTCACAAAGAAAAACGGAGACCACTGCCGGCCATCATCAATGTTTGATTTACCGTCGGCACCATAATACTGGTAATATGATTACCACTTTCAAACACAAAAACCATTAGGCAAGATTTTATCCTCTCTCGTTTTCTTAACATCTGTGGAGAGAATGTTTACACGACCAGAAACAGACTCAGAGTTTCGGCTTTTATGAATACGCACAAATGTTTCCATAATACATGTACCTTTTTCTCGAGATAAGATCGGACTTCCGGTTATGGAAAAGGAAATGGGCGTAGTTCATATCGAAGCACCAAAATCGTAGGCAATCGGTTCATATATTGGCTTATATAATTTCATATTGTGTATATTGGAGGCAGAGTAGTCTAGTGGTAGGACGCTGGGCTCGTGACCGAAGGGTTGCGGGTTCGAGGCACGGCACTGTGTTGTATCTTTGAGCAAGAGTCTTTACTCCGTTTGTTCCGGTCTACTCAGCTGTAAATGAGTACGTGGTTGGGCAGTGCTAGAATTGTAGAATGCTAGCTGTGAGCGCCGAAATGGCAGCACCGGCTGTATGCTCCCATGGCAGTTGAGAAAGATATTGGCTGGTTGCAAAGGCCCTATAACCACGGATAATAATGTGTGAACTAGGTTGTGATCAAGCGGTATATAATAATCGAATAATTACTATTATTATTATATTTTGACTTTGACATTTTCTCATAATTAAAACTGTTTGGGAAAAACTGCACATGTGAAATACTACTGTATTTTAGAGCCATATCTTTGATATGGCCACTGGGCAGGGACATGGTCGTAATGGCGGCGCCGGACACACTCAGAACCAGACCAGGTCGTACAAGACTCCTATTGTATTGAAGTTGGCGACAACAAGGTATTTACAACTCAGAACATCATTGATGATGTTGAAAATCTGTGCGGTCCTGGTGCGTTGTATGCTTGTGTCTCTAAAGGGGGAAATGTTTACGAAATAACTCTAGACGGAAAGGCCTCGGCCCCGATATTGTTAGACGGAGTGAATATTGCTGGTCGTTTATATGAGGTATCCGAGATTGTGAAATGTTTTATTGTTATTTCATTTCTACACATTCCCGATGTGTCCATTTTCGTGAATGTCTCTTTTTAGAGTATTGTTGACCCAAAATGATTTACATTGTCGATGGGCCGTTAAACAATACAAAAACAAAACAAAACTGCTCTTCCTTCTATTCCGTACATAGGTAAACTGGACAACTCTTATAACCGTGTTGTGCACAACAACCAAAAGAGAATGTGTTCACCTTGTCATTCCATTGAACATTTTTTTTTGGTTTTTCCCCAGTTCTGTTGCAATAAATGCAAAGGTCAATGCCATTACGCATCATAGGAGGGCGGCGGGGACAACTCGAAGGACATCGTTCGATGGACCTCAGTCTGTCCGTATCAGGGGCGCTGTCCGACCTCAAAGCGTGAACTGGATGGGTAGGACTTAGAATATCTTGGTCAGTGAAGGGTAGACGTAAAACCCTTCAACCGGAGTACGAGTCACGTGATGATGTAGACATACACGCTTTGGAGCGAGGAGCTTATTTTACTAGTTTACTTTGTTTCTGAAGAATATTTCAACCTTCTGACCAGTGAGTTGGGTTTATGCAGATTCTTTTTTCTCTTCGACGATAAACGGACCCAAACTGTTGTAAAAAAGTGTTCCAAATCTGAATTCTTGTGACAAGTTTTTCCACCAAATGATTTGCACGGACTAACATGGTGCGCGCTGGAGCTATCACACCTGCCCAGGTACGCGACGAGAGTTTAACTATTACCCGTGAGCAAGCTATGATAACTGTCGGCACTCCCATGGCTAACCAAGGTACCAAACGAGCTACCTTCGATTCTTTACCCGATTACTCTGTTGAACAAGACTCTAAGAGACGTCCAAATTTCGAACGTTCTGACTCGGTGTCCTCCATTACGTGCTGAAATCCAGGTTAACCGAATTCAGGCCCTTACTAAACCTGCGTGCGACCTCGTGGCCTCTATAATCTCAAAAACTCAAAGGTATCTCTCACGGTACACTTATTGTAGAATTGCTAACGAAGAGGCGACAAACTATTGTGAACGAACTCAATCGGCTCCGCAATGCCAACACAATCTCCTCCTTCTGGACCCATGATGGCCGTATTTTTGCCAAACCGTCAAATGACAGTCCCAACTCCATCATCCAAACAAAGTTGTTTCCCTCCACAATTATTAGTTAAATTCATTCGATATAATGGAATTTAAAAAAAGTTGTTAGCGCCTGTACAGTAAGCATTTTGTCGAATAATAGTAATTTCTGATTTTTAAATTAATCTACATTGTGTATGTTTATAAAAATACTAATGCATGACCTAGAATATAACCCAGCTATATTGGCCTTCATTATTTACTCAGTAGGTCAATGTCATATAGTGCACAGTAAATATATTTCATTCAAATTGCCAAAATAAATATTCATTTGTGGATTCGACATGTCCAATTGTTCAACTAATCCACTCTTATATAGATCTACTCTTGCAATTTCATTTTGTTTGTTTGCGAACTATTTGCCCGCAGAGTTGTTTCCCCTTTTACTCAAACCGGAAATAGAAGTGCACTATATGGTCTATGCTCTCTGCATGTGGGCTGCTGGTAATTGCTGTTTAGATTTTCGTGTCATGCTTACGACCGTGATTGAGTAATTGTATAACCAACTTCGTTTTCGTTCTCGTCTGTGTCAGTAGATCGAAGTGACCGCTTTAATCTTGGTCATTCGGACCACGTTTCCTAGCGCATACACAGGTACTCGTGGACTGGGGTGTCATACAATAACAATGTATATGAATGCACATGCAAGTATGCCTTCCGGGTATGTCTAATGCAACTTCGGGGCCTATCGTTTATATGTGATCTTCATAATTATTCTTCTAGGTGGTAGCCCAATGGAATATCTTATCTAATTTTATTTTGTTTTCGCTGCCTGTCATACTTAATAGTAGAATGGCACAACCCTGTCCACGGGTGCCTGCCTGTTCATGTGAATCGACTCGTAATGCACAGTGTAAATACGCCTAGCGGCTCACTGGTGGTTTCTTAATTTATTATTATCAATTTTTTAATTACATTTCAAACTAATCAATGTTTACCTATTCCTTTTTTCAAATATTTTATTTCCCACAGCCAAATATTATATATATATATATATATAATACTTTTAAGTATATACAGATATAAATAAACAAATTGATAGGAACTGCCAGGGTTGGGGAGCCCTGGATTCAGTCCCCTAAACAATATGGTGTCCTCACACAGGAGGGCTCTCATTAATTTTTCTCTGATAATTTATCTAAATTCAAATATTTCAATTTCATAACATTTTTTATCAATATAGCATTCAGAAATTTGATTGGGAAATAAAACATTTGTACAGAGTATTGGACATCTACAGAACAAGAACATACTACCACATTTCACACACAGCACACACATCCAGACGTGTTTACATATACAACAGTATCATAATCACTAAACATAAACAAAACACTTATACACACACATATACATACACATATACATACGTACAAAGCATACACTCATACGACCTACATACGTACATACACACATGCATACACATGCACGTATATACAAACTAACATCAGCAAGTATGCATGCACTTACATACATGTATGTAAATACAAACATGCATGCCCAGTATTGCATGTATCCATATAAGCACCAGAAAATACATATAATGTTCATGCACTCTACACCTGTATTGTGTTTGTTTTTGGAGAGAAAAATATCCATCGACAAAAAGACAAATTGTAGTATACAAAAAAATCTCAAAATAAATCCTTCCATTCCATCGATCTTTGATTATTATTTTTTTACTGATAAAGCTTGCTCAATATTATTTATATCTGAATGCAAGAAACTCATTCAAACCATTTAAACTTAACTTCTGGGTTTTTATCTGGAAACAGTATATATATAATATTTTGTATACAAAATTATATAGTTAATGGGCATAGGAGCATTTTCAGTAATTCCAAAAAGTATTGTTTGCAACTTAAAATCAATGATTTTCCTTATTCTGCTAAATAATCTCTCTTTTAAATCTTGCCATAGCGTTCAGGACTGTGGACATTCCCAGAATAAATGTTATGTAGTTTCTATTTGTATTTTACACATATTACAGATATTGTCATTTGACATCCCAATAGTATTTAAATCGTCTTTAATTGGGAGGATACAATTTTGTAATATGTATTGAAACCATTGCAGTGTTGTGGCTTTTGTAACTTTAAAGACAATACTATATGAACATTTCCAATCTATATTTCTAAAAAAAAAAAATCAGCTGTATTTACTAATTTAATTTTACTATTTAATATGTCATACATGTCTTTACAACCTTTTTTTTACCCTTTATGATAATATAGATATGACTTGGTATGAACTCCAAAGTTGTTTCTGCAGTTTAGTTATAATTTAATTGTTTACAACATTGCCTAATAGACTGGCATATACTATGATAAATCAAGAAGTTTCCAGAGTATATATTGTATTTCAGTTTAAAATTTACAAAAGTTAAAAAAAACGTTATTTTGCTCTAATAAATCACAAACATTTTAAACACCCCGATCAAACCATTTTCGGACAAAAAAAGACTTTGCCAATACCAAAAAGTGGGTTATACCAGATAGGGAGAGTTAAGAACTGCTTAATTGATGTTACTTGTGTTACTACTGAAACATTTACCTATGCCTTAAAAACATCCTTCCAAAACATATTACTAGTCTTAAAATTTCTAATAAAATCAATTCCCATATCTGATATATTTTTTTCTGAAAAGTGCTCTGCTTCAAAAATGTGTATCCAGCTTTTGCCATTATTTTTCAGTAATCTTCGTATCCAAGTGGACTTCAAACTAGAAATGAAATTATTGGTGTTAATCATTTCAAGGCCTCCACTTTCATACTTTTGGATTATAGTAATTCGTTTAATTTTGTCAACAGGAGATTGCCAAATGAAGTTAAGATATATAGTGTTCAGCTGCTGAATAAAAGTGCCGGTTGGTGTAGGAATTGCAATGAACAGATGATTAAGTTTTGGTATAATTATTGATTTCAATACTACAATACGACCAATAGGGGTTAACATCCAACGTGACCATTGGGTTATACTGTTAATTACATTTTTAGGGCTTTCACATAATTCAAACTTATAATCTCTTCCTAAGTTAACTGAAAAATGAATACCTAGCAAATCAAATTTTGTTTCCCCCATTTTGATTTCATCTATTATGGTAGACATCTGGTAGCAGAATACAGTAGAAATGGCCCGACTCTGATAAACAAGGCACATGTCGAGGAAATGTAAACACAGCGGATTTACCCTACACAACACATGCATACATGTATATATATTTGTAAACTGCATTACATTTACAATACATATAAAGTACTGAGAAGTGTATAAACCTCTTTTTTCTATGTATGTCACTTGTGTGAAAACCATGGTTACCACATCAAAAATTACCAAAAAATGCCAAAAATTGCTATTTTCAACCCAAAATTTGACCCCCGCAACTAGTATTTTTTTTCCTCAGCTCTGTCTGAAATTAAAGATTACCTACCTGGTTGCAGAATTATCTGGGTCCCAGTAAAGTTGTAAAACTTGATTTTTTGCAATTTTGCGTCGTGTGCTGTTGTCAAAATTTTACCTCCTGTAAAGCTAGCTTTTCATGTGTACGCACCCTTTCGGATTATGGCCAAAATTTTATCCTCGAACCAAAAGAGTCGTCCGTGATCGGAGGGAGCTTTCCCATCGAACCCTCGTATTATTGATGTAGGGTGCGGGTGCGTGTGCATGTATGTGTATGTGTCATAACTTTTTGTAAATCTATAATATTCTACTAAAGTCATGTATACGTAATCAAGGCATTTGAATCTTGTATGACAGGGTTTACTTCTTTGATCAACAGGTCACATGACAATCCTGTATTCTTATTACACCTGGGTTTTTTATATGGTTATTTTTTGTATATCTATTTATAGCCATAATCATCTACCCCCTCACTATGTGATTACTCTCTACTAACATTTTCTGAATGCTTGTTCCCCGCTCCCACCCAGATCATGTCCTTTCTTATATCCTTTGAAATATGTTATCTTCTCCCAGCTCCCCTCTTGCTTTTTCTATATATCCAACTGTCCATTTCTCTCTCCTGTCTCCTTACCAATAAGTATATGGTCCTTCCCTTTATCACCACTCTACTTCTCTCCTTATTAAATATCAGTCCTGTCCAATTTCTCACCCCGCCCCTACCTAGGATATGTTTGTTCATCTCATAGAAAGTTGGCAGACCTCCAACAATATTTTGTATTTTTTACTTTTGACTCTCCATGATGAGAAATGGTGTATGTGCCTGGAGGGCTGCCATGGATGTTTCTATAGTAAGTTAGCTTGTATACCAGTCACCGTAGTTTTTATTCATAACGACTGCAAAGGTTTTAAATAATTTTTCTCCCATTTCAGATGTCTCCATCAGGTCTGTTTTTTTATTACTGCAGTTGTCCCATTACATGCTTAACCCATTTAATTCAGCTATAATTATTTTGTTAATATCTGGTGATCTACACCCAAATCCCGAGGATGTTGCAATTTGACATCCTATGCTTAACAGAAACACATTTAGATAACAAATTCCGAACTCGCCATTGATGGCTTCTCTGAACCATTTCGCAAAGATAGAAATATGTTTGGCTGGGGTTTTGCAATTTATTTCTCTGAATCTCTCTTTACTAAGCGAAGAACTGACTTGGAATTGGGAAATGATGAAACTGTTTGGTCCCAAATCAAATTTAAAGATTCACTTTATTTAATTTGTTATATTTATAGACCCGGGGGCCTTAATTATACTGTTCTATGGCACCATCTGCGTCACTCGATAGATATTGCTTTTGAAGAAACTCCAAATTTAATAATCACAGGTGACTTGAATGTAGACTTTCTATAAACTATTAGAGGCGATCTTAGTGATATTCACTCTTATTATAAGTTAACAAATGTAATAACAGAACCTGCGAGACAAACCGATAACTCATCTTCACTTATTGATCCTATTATTGTAAGCGATACTGTAAATATAACTTTTTCATTGAAAATGAACGCTCTATCAGTGACCATGATGCAGTTTTTGCTATTATGAATATCCCTGTTAAAGTTAATTATCACTATAAAACAAAAATATGGTTATATGATCAATGCAACATTGACGAACTAAAAGTAATGATTAATAGTGTTGCTTGGAATGATGATCTTAATAACTTAACAGATGTCAATGAAATGTGTAAATATTTTACTGATAAATTCCTCGAGGCTGTCATGAAATGTATACCAAACAAAGAAATCTTAGTTCGAGAGGGTGACAAACCATGGATGAATAGAATCTTAAGAAGTAGTATTAGAAAAAGAGATCATGTTTAATAACAATACCGAGTCCAACAAAAGAAAACATAAACACATGAGAAACAAAGTAAATAACATGATAAAGAGAGCTAAAGAAATATTTTATGAAAACATTGATTCAGTCATTGACAGAAGTAATAACAGCACCAAGGCATACTGGAAACTTTTACGTAACATTCTGAAAGTCAATAAACACTCAGACATATCTCCACTCCTGGATCCCACTATAAATGAAATTGTATATGATTATGCCAGTAATGTGAATTATTTAACAACTATTTTGGCTCTGTATGTACATTATCTGAAAATGACATTAATAAAGATCTACCCTTTTTTGAGAGGCGTACTAATTCTGCTTTATGTGAAATAAACATCTTACCTAGTGAAATTGAAGACTATTAATATACTTGATACAAATAAAGCAACAGGCCCTGATGGTGTCGGCCACAAAATGCTCAAGTCACTTTGTAATGAAATATCCATACCACTATCAATTATATTTAATTATTTATTATCATCCAGTATACATGTATATCCTGATTGCTGGAAAATTGCTCATGTCATGCCTGTATTTAAATAATAATAATAATATACAACATTTGATATAGCGCCCTATCTAGCTAACATAAGCCACTCTAAAGCGCTTTACAGTACATAGATATACAATTGTATACAGTCAATACAATTAGCATATACATTAATCAATACAATATTGAGGAATTCGCAGGAGCTGCCTTATCAAGCCCTAACTACTAGTCCTATGCCACCTGGCTTATATCTCCCTATGTGTGTGTGTGTGAGGTGGAGATGTATTGTGTTCTGTTTGTAGAGGAACCGTGCTTCCAACGGTACCATTTATAGTGCCACCTCACTTGAATGCTACAGCACAGATACCGCAATACCCACCCCAGACCATTTTATACTCCACCTGGGTTGTTGGAGTTGTGTGGGCAGGAGAAAAACACATTCTCTAATATTCCATGCGTACGACGACTTCGGGGATCGAACCCTGCTTGGAAGGCCCGGAGTGTTAACCACTCGACCAATCCGCCCATAAAGCTAATGATGCAAGTATTTCTTCAAACTACTGACCTATTTCACTGCTAAGCTGTTTGGGGAAGCTATTTGAGCGTGTGGTTTATAAACACATGTATAATTATTTAATTGAAAATTATCTTATTTATAAATATTAGTCATGATTCTTACCTAACCATTCTACCACTGATCAGCTCATTGAACTCTATCATTCAATAATTCTTCTTTGGAAAATTATGAGCGCACTATTCTAATATTCTGTGATTTTTCGAAGGCATGTGATCGGGTGTGGCAAAAAGGTCTTCTACACAAATTGCATAATTATTATGGCATGAAGGTCAACTTATTCTTTTGATCAGTAGCTATGTTTCTGATAGAAAGCAAGCAGTTTTTATTGAAGATGCACTTTCTTCATTCACTTCCACCAACGCTGGGCTGGTGTACCTCAAGGTTCAATTCTCGGGCCTTTATTTTTCTTAATGTATATAAACAATATTTCACGTGAACTCTACTCTTAGTCCAGACTTTCCGCTGACGATACAGCTCTTTCTTACTCCTCTCGTGACCTGAACCTAATAGAATTAGAAGCAAGATCTGATATGAGGAAACATGAAGTTTGGTCCAAAGAGTGGATGATGTCTTTCAACCCCAACAAAACTGAGGCCCTTATCATATCCAATCTGCAGCTTCCATTTGTCCCATCGTTTAACTTTGTTCGTACTTCCATCAAGATTACTAACCAACATAAACACTTAGGTGTTATTATTTCTAACGACTATAAATGGAACTCTCATGTTGATTACATAGTTAGTAAAATAACAAAATATAGTGCAACCCTTCGTAAGCTCAAACTTATCTTAAAAAGGACCAACTTAGAGAAGTTATTTTTAATCTATATTAGACCACTTCTTGAATATGCATGTGAGGTTTGGGGCAACTGCGGTGCAACTAACTCCCTAACACTGGAGAAAAATTCGACTAGAAGCTGCTAGAATTGTCACTGGATTGACCATTTACATGAAAAAAACTAGCTGGTTACCCCTCGCAAAAAGAAGAGATGCTCGGAAACTTTCTCTATTTCATTCTATTGTTAACATTATGGCACCAAATTTTCTTATTGACTTGTTGCCAGATTATGTTGGAAGTATAGTCCCATATAGATTACGAGGAGCTTACCTGCTGAGAGAACAACAGCTCAAAATATTCTTTCTTTCCCTCTGCAACGAATCTTTGGAACAACCTGAATAACGATATCAGAAATTCACCCTCATTAAATTCGTTCAAGTCAAATGTTAAAAAGTCCTTGTTGGTGAACAGTAATTCAAGTGAGAAATTTGTAAATTATGGATCTAGGAAATTAAATATTCTTCCCTGTTGTCTAAGAAACCGAGCAAGCCCACTCAACTATGATATTTTTATAGCCAACTTAATAGATTCAGCAGAGTGTCGATGTGGGCATCCCTGCGAAGATTCTTATAAATTTTTACTTTTTTTTGTCCCTTATATCAGAACTTAAGTAGAATATTATATACAGATCTAGCATGGTATGATGGTGTTATTCATGTAAACTTACTCTTTAATGGTGACGCTAGTGTCTCTTCTATTTATACCCTCACCCCCTTTCTCTCTCTCTCCCCCCCNAAGCTAGAGATTTCAACCAACCAACCATTACGCGTGTAATTGCAGAACTGAACCATGTACGCGTTTTTGCGAGGGTGGCCAAAGTTTCCCTGTGTGACGTTAGCTGTTCTATTGATTGTCGGTGTGATGATGAGAAAGATGACGGCCGAAGTGTCGACTGTGACAAGTTCATATGTATCTGTTTAGAAGTTGACGCTGCTGGTAGTAGTGATATTGATGTTAAGGTTTAAGACCCCGTTTGGAATACTGATTTTGTTTTCACCAAAACTTCATGAAAATTAAAAAAAAAAAATATACACCAAAATGTCCGGCATAACAATATCTTTCTAGTTGATATACTATTAATAGCAAAATTTGGATGATTTGTCTGTAATTTGATGAAATAATAACTGAATTTGAACAAGTCTGTGTGTGTTATGAAGTGTTTAGTGAGAACAAAAGTCATTTAGCAAGTAAAGTTTCAGCATGTATTACAGCATGCCACACCAATAACTGTTGTAAAATACATATCTAAACTACCAAAGTCGTATTTAGATTGTTGTCTATCAAAAAATGGGAGCCATTTTGTTTTGATATGAAACTGCTATTGTGGATATATATGGACGCCCATACATAGCCAAGTGTAAGCGTTATCGCCCTTAATGCCAATCAATAGAAACATGTATGTATACAAACAATTTTGAAAGGAAAATTAAATTAAATTATGCGTGAATTTATTGAGTCATACATTGAATGCTAATGTTGTATTTGTATTAAATACAAAATTCATCACAGACTATACATTTTCATTATCTAAACATAAAAGTTTGGGGGTTGCAGGACAAATCTGGCCTCATGTATATGAATATCAGCCAGATAACAAAACAATATTGAAAAAGTATACATGTACCATCTTTAACATCCAATCATTATTGTTGACAGTTCATGATCAGTAGGGATATTTAAACAATAACAATCTTGAAATCTGCATATTTTAAGATATACCTTAACAAGTCTAAACATGTCAATGAGAATGACTTGTAAACATCCATCAAATGTCCTATTTCATACATCTCCTCATCCCCATCATACAGCACTTCATAAACAGCATCATTGTCATCATCACTTCCCTTGATCACCTCCAGAACGGATCGACTGTACCACTCTGTAGAATTGGTCTCCTCATCTACAATCCATTTGTGGCTAATTCGCCGTCCCACAATTTTTTTGTCGATTTGATCTGAAAATCAATTTGTTTACATTACGAAAATATCAATCTGCAGTAAACTTTAAAAAAAATCTGTGTTCAAACCCCTGGTGTAATGTAGAGAGCCTTACAAGTTATACATCAGTGTTCTCCATTTTTATTTTTTTAGCTGCTTGTTTCGGTCCCAGTGTTACACTGTAACTATTTCTTTGTAATAATGGAATATTTTGTGTAATAAACATAGAAAAATGCCAACCGGCTATGACTTACTTGTATGTAACGCAGTGTCATGTGTATATCAATACCTCAAAAGGAAGTACCTTAACCCCAATATCATTTACAGGTACAGAACGCACTACCAACATACCTTGCTGGACGATTACGTAATGTATTCAGATATTCAGTACCGGTGCTCGTTTATTGTGTTGCCGAATAGGAAGTTGTTTCAGGTGATCTGAAGATTAATATAACACATTTCGTCTCAATAACATGAATACTTCAAAGTCAAAACTCCTAATTTAATGTAGCCTGAATACATCAGACATTTGACTCCATTATCTCCTTTTGATATGTACTTCTTTTTATCTATATATAAAAACGAATAATAATGTCATAAATCCAATGAACAATCCTTTATTTACAATCAGATTAATATGATTTTCTGCACTATTGTCTGTTGCGTATATATAATTTCATAAGTATTTAAGTTATTTGCCAAGATTGGCAGGTTATCATGTAATTATCTTGACAGACATTAGTAGCAATTACCTTATGGCTTGACAGTAGCGGTACCAACTGTGCCAGCAGTTCTCAACTCTGTTGTTGATTAGGAAGCTACTCTTTTCTTACTGTTGGTAATAAGAAATATAAAACTTTATAGCTTTGACATGATGTCTGTTATCAACAACAGAAAGTTAAATTACTTAAATTAGACCTTGTACAGTCTCCATGTTGGTAACTTTGAAGTTTGGTGAAAGTGGTACAGTAAAGGTGCATATTGGTGTGACGTTTCATATCGGTATTTTGAGTGAAGGCAATACCTGCTGTGATTTAAACTTTGACTTTTAACAGTGAACTTAATTTAGATGTTAATGTATTCATATGATGAAAGTATATGCCCTTGGCAATGTCAAATCAAGGGAATTGTTATGTTTTAAAGCTGAAAAATACACTTTTTACATTTCAAAATTATATAATGTATATATATCGTCACATTCACTGAACACTCAAAATATAATGCCTTTCAGTGTTTTTGTATTTGCAAACAATTACCTAAATGAATTATAAGCAGAGGCATCGACTATATTGGCTGGATCGGCATGGTAGTTGTGTGTCGGTGACAGGCCTGTTTCACGACTCACTGCTTTCCTGTGTCTGAAAAAAAATAATCATGTTACCATCAAATTTATTTTCTGGGTACATGCCAATCTGATTTGCTAAAAAGCTTTATAATTATATGTCTAAAGTGATAGCAAAGACATATAATGTACCTTGATAAAACTCTCTCTCACAAACTATTATTTACAGTAGCAAGTAAAACAGTGACAGGTGTATTTTGTACATCTGCATATCACATACATTATGTAGTATACATGTATATCATCATGTAAGCCAATTTCACCTCAGGGATTTGATATAATCAGTGGAAACGAAGTGTCGATGGACAGACGGCCGGACTGATAGACGCAGTGACTCACCTTTCGATGCAGGGCCCTTAATGTTACCAGTTAACACTTCAATAAACATGATAAATGCTAAGCCTGTTATAATTTGTCATGAATATAAAATCATAGAAATGAAAATTATGAAGCGTAGAGTGCATAATTAAATTTATGTGATCTCATATGGACACCGTGTTTTTCTACTGCATGTGGCTAAAAACTAAGGCGAGTTGTTTCCCTTGTTCCATATCAGTTTCAGTTGAAAACCGGTTTTTGTTACCTCCCCTGACTATAGTCAGAACGAGGCCCACCATTACATGAAGATCACAGAACAAAGCTAGCTTCAGCATCAATTCAATCAAACTTTTTTTCCCACCCACCTCTCCGCTTGTAACATTGTGATATTGGTTATTATTTTGGTATTGGTTACCTTATTGTTATAACAATGTATTTTGCTGTACATGTGGCACTTTTATTATGCCACTTTTTCAAATGTTGTGAACATTGCTTTTGGAAATCTTATGTGTTAATGATTGTATTGTGTGAACTCAATTTTTGTGTGGCCTTTTTGGTACGCCAATATAATTTGTAACCTGGCAGGTTGTTGCTAGTTTATGTTGAAGTGAGACAACACTTGCCGACTGGTCAGAGCATTGGGTAAACCTACCTCCCCTAAAAAACAGGGTTGGGGCAGCCGGCTCGCAGAAAATAATGTAAAGATGGGTTTGGCAACCTCACCTCGGCCTTTTTGGTACGCCAACTTTTTCCAGTTGTCGTTGCATCTTTTAAAATTGAGATTTCTTAATGATTGTGTAATAGTATTGAACACACTTGTTGTGTTATACTTGAGATATCCAGTGTTGTACTGGTTATCAATCTAGTCATTTAATAAATTAACAATTACTCTCAATTTTTGTGCTTGTGTTTTGTTCCTGGTTAACTCGATGGTATAGGCGACATACCTGTAAAAACTAAGCTTCAAGAACAGCCTGCAATTTATAACATAGCGAACACAAATAGATGTGTTTGCAAAATACTATTGTAACTATATGGCCCAGTGTCACAGAGTGCCTTTTGTACTGACAAAGTACTGAAACATGACTAAAATAATTAACACTTCACCGCCTGCCTCATAAAATTGAGGGAAACTACTTTTAAACACAGTAAGGTCATGCGTGGACTTCTAAAAGTAGTGTTGTAGAAACACTTGAGTACCTGGAGAAAAAGAGACAACTTGCACACCAGCAACATTGCATACAAGATGTAAACCCACACCTAAGTCATTACAGGATAGTATGTGAACCATTCAACTGCTGAGATGACAGGTATGTCATTTACCAGGTATATTGGTATTTTGACCAATAATCACACACATCACAAATCAATAATAAATGCATGATGGATGAAACTACAACATAACAAGGCCACCTACACAATTGACAAACACCGCATGCTTTACCTTTATCAATTGGTGGGCTTATTAATATTGCAAGACATTATCCAAAATGGCTATATCAATTATGTATTTTCTTCAGCCATGTATTGATAAATCAATTGCCCTATTATTATTTATAAAGCAATTAACTGTCAAAAGTATAGCGATACTTGCAGCTGTCTGTATTCAAGTTAGATGTGTATGTATTTTACAGTATATATATAGCCAGCCCAAATATGATTGTTCTTAAGGTGTTTATAACATACCCAAACACCTGGCTCGCGAATTCAGGGATGTTTGTCATGACGAGGGACTGCAAGTTCTGGCAACAAAGCACTTGTAAATTGCCTTGAGTTTTATTTACGGTATCCTTCCACCATGCTTCATCACGGTAATTCCGTTGAAGGTGTAGCTGGTACGGATTTGTGGAGCGTACAACAAAGTCAACCCAAGGAGACAAGATACATTTGATTGGCCTTGACACTGATACTAATAAGAATGATTTTTTTTCAACCGAAGATGACCCTGAATGTGTTCTAAACAAAAAGATTTATCCTGTTGTGCTGCTTGTGTAAAATTCATTTTCTTTGTTTGTAGAAGGTTTTTGATTTCTAGTAATCCTTTTTTTTCTTCAACTTCCTCCACAATTCCATCTGGAGAAACTGCCAAATATTTATCGGTAGGATCAATTATCAAGCCTACATGATGCACAATAATAGTTGAACCCTCCCCTCCTTTTTTAAGTATATACTTTTGTGTTGAAGCGTGCGACAGGCGACCATCTTGTATTTTGACATTGCAGGTTTGTTATGGCTATTTCTCAGAAAGTTTGATATGTAGGTTGCCCTTGGTCCCTTGTTGTGCATGTTTACTTTAAACACTGATCAGATAAACAAAATGGCCAACAGGCAGCCATTTTGGATGTTAACATCCCGGCCCCATTACATTTTAAATGATTCTCTTACATTGTATGAGTGTATCATTATGCACCATTTTCGGATGTTGTTAGTGACAGTTTAGTAAAATTCTGAAACTTTGACTGGAATGGGTGGGAGCTTTGATACAACATGTTGCATTCACATTTCTACCTGCTGAATCGGTCATCGTGTTATTCCTTGGTGTGGTAGATAATGGTATTATGGAGGTACACAGTGAAACCATTGGTCAGGTAAACTTTCTTTATAAAATTGCATTCACATTGTTTAACGCTTGCTTCTTTAATAATTTCACGAACACCCAAAAAATGTTTGTTTCTCATTTTTGGAAACCATAACATGGAATAATGATTTGAAACACTATTAAGGTAATTATGTCTGTCACACAATAGTATGCGACCAATAATAACAACAATTCAGGTAACAATAAAAATAACCAAAACATTTGGAAAGTCAAAATCATTTTATGTCTTTCAGTGTTGTCGGAAGGTTATTATGAAATGTATTAGTACATTTCCTTCACTTCCATATATGGTAACAGTTTATTGCTGAAATAACAAAGAAAACGGTAATTGTGTATTTTGTCATTTATATGCAGCATTTTGTTTGCTGGTAAATATGAAATATGTTATGTCATTGCCAATCAAAGTATATTGGAACTTTTCCAACGGGTTCATGGGAATGTGTATGTTTTGCAAACAAATGTATGTCCGCTGTGTGGTCTAATTCCAACGGATGTGAATAAAGTAAGTCTACATGCAAAGACCAAAAGAGTTGTAAATGAAGTGAGAAGACTAAAATAGAATTCAAACAAGACTTTATTAAAACACTATTACAGAAGGGAATTTACATTGGCAATATCATTAGCACTTCCAAAAAAAAGTATCGCCAAAAAGATCTTAAAGCAAAACAACAGGCAAAATGCAATAAATACAAGTAGATTAAAACAATCAATCAAACGGCAACAAAGCACAATAAAATTGTTGCGTAAACATATCAAACATTTAAACATTTAAAAAGCACTCAAGCCTGCAACAAAACATTTGACCACAAAGGCGTACAATGCAACTCATGTAAAGGCAATTATATACAATCTGAAGCTTGAATTACAGGATACCTTCTCTCAGGTTCAGCAAGTGACAAAGTGGAAGAACTTCTAACAATGCTCTATTACAATTGCGCTCTTATTCGCAAGGCAAGCCTTATTCAGAAAAACTACGTGAAGTCTATTATTGCTTCAGAAGTAGGAACATTGGATTAGAGCGATCATCAAATCGGTTTTAAGCCTAGTAGATTCCACCATATCATGTAGTGATTTACCAAGTAAGTCGACGGCAGCAAATCTCACAACAGAATTAGGTATTGTTGCAAAGCAACACCTCAATGAGGCTTTGGCCAACAAGGAGAACATAACGCTACATCGTGATGCCACCACTAAAAAGGGGGGACTCTTTGTTAGAGTTCAGTGTTCTGATGGTGACACTGACTGCGGGTCTAAGAGAAGTTGCGAACGGTAAGGCAGAAACATATGTTCATTCTACCCAACAAATTTTGGACGACATTAATGGTGGTAAAAGTGGTGAACTACTATCAAATGTTTCAAATTATATGACAGACAGAAGTGCCACAGAACACAAGGCAAATGCCCTTTATCTGGGCATATTTCTACACAGACCAATTCTTTTAAATGTGCTGGGCATCCATTGCTACAGTTTAGCGACATATACTGTAAAGAAATATGGAAATTTGAAATGTAAAAATAGAGTTTCCTGTGAAACTATATAAAACAGAAACTCGTGAGTCAATGACATTTCAGCTTTTGAAACGTGTTTCTTAATTATTTTACAATGATGGCAGAGGTGACCCCAATCTTGCTGCAGCTTAACTCAGAAGTCATAACATTTCCAAAATTCCCATTATGAAGCATACGTGGTAATCGCTACAATTACCTGTTTTTAATGCTGTTGGAACATTTCATTTAAAAGATTATATCATAACATATTTAAGTTCATCAAAGTCATCCCTGAACTTCATTCAGGATTTCATTCTCAACGCACTTTCAGATGATACCATTCTGTCCATTCTTAAGGCTCTTGGTTTACTGTGTAAACATTTTACTGAGCCATACTGGAACCTTGCAGGTGATAAAGTGCACACGGCATTGGAAATGTGTCCAATTTACAATCAACTGATCGACCTTTTAGATCGTGGCATTGCGAACCCCAATGATTTGCTCGGTAAACACCACATAAACCTGTTATTGGTCCTGAAGAGTTGCCAAGCAACGACATACTTAAGTATCTACTTTTACCATCTAGGTTAGATGAATTAACAGTACAAATTTTACAACGGTTTTGTGTTGCTCTGAAGAGTAAATGCCAACACCTGTTCCAAGATTTTTTACCCAAGGGAAAATCCGATGAAGAACTGTACAAACAGGCACAATCTTGTCCATCTCACAACATCTCTGTGGAAAGACTAATGGCTAAGTGGGATAACAGTCTTGTTACTGCACCAACCTACACCACAAACTCGATTAATGTAAGGTAAAATTCCAACACGACAGCACAGCAGAGTGGCTTTATGGGAAAACAGATACCAGAAAACAAGAAAACATTCAGGAAGCCCGTAAACGTAAGCGACCATTTATGGATGAGGTCAGATCTCGAAAAGAAACCTGTACAATGACCATCTTGAAATTATTCGACAGCGACAAACAATTGTTAGTAATAGACGGGAAAAACTAAATACTAAAAAGCATGAAAAATTACCAAATATATGGACTTTGGAACACTAACGCCAAATTGGAAACAGAATTGAGCAAACATAAAACAAAGAAAGACAAACTAACTGCCTCGAAACGCCAGCTTAATATGTGTAAGAAGTTATTTCATATTTGATGCACACCACAAACACTTGTTACTATTTAGTAGCCAAGGCAAGTCACATGATGTTGCCCAGTTACGTGCAAATCTGCTGGCGAGAATTCGTCTTTGTGGTTCCAACAAAAGTGTTCAGGATCAGAAAAAATCAGAAGCCACAGTAGTCATTGAATTTTTTTTATTAACCTGAACAAGAGGCCCAGAGGGCCTGTATCGCTCACCTGGGTATGTTTTAAATCATTGATATGAAGTAAAGATATAATATTCCATGGTAGGTACTCTAAGTACATATGAAATTTCACAAAGATCCATCAACTACTTCTGGAGATAAAGCGAGAGCGAGAAGAACCTTCAAACAGAGCCCCACCCCTAAGCCCCCAGTGGGCCACACCCACCGTTTATACAAAATTGAGTCCCCTTGGCCTAAGGATGCTACATACTAAATAAGGATACAACCCCTTTATCCCTACGGTAGAAGGTTTTTAAATGTTTTACCTGTATTTCCCCTATTGGGCCACGCCCCTCTGCTCCCTTGGGGTCCAAACCAACCGTTTATACAAAAATATTTACCATTGTATGGCATTGCCACTGTATAACTCTACCAAATTCAGTTGGCATTCATATAGCTATTAATGCCATGGACCGATTGTTGAATTCATCATTATGTTACGTTGGATACCACTGACAAACCCCGGGCAATGGGTGTTCTATTCATTGAACAAGCATACACGATACATTCACTTTTTTAACCAAATGCTGAAAAATAATAAGGGTAATTGATTTTTTTTAGAACATTAACAGTTTCCAAAAATGATAAATATAAGTATTCAACTGGTTTCAGTTGGCATTCATAGGCAAACTGAATTCCAACTGGACGGAAGCAAATCCAACATGAAGCGCTAGCGCGCTTTATTGAATTTGCCTTTGTCCAGTTGGCATCATATTGCCTATGAACGCCAACTGAAACTAGTTCAATGCTTAATTGAGTCCCCTTGGCCCAAGGATGCTCCAGACCAAATTTAGTTAAAATGCACTAAGTCGTCCAGAACTGGTAGCGTTTGAAAGGAAACGTTGACGCGGACAACGGACGGACGACGGACGCTGCACCATGGCATAAGCTCACTTGCCCCTCGGGCAGGTGACCTAAAAATAAGAACAATTGTGAATGACCGCATAATGAACATTTGTACCAAGTGAGCAAAATTACAAATAAGAGCTGACATTAAAATCTCATCTGCACTCATGATCTGCATGTCACTTTCTTGTTATCCATGAATTAAAAAAAGGAACCAACCAAATCCCAGTAATACGGTTGAATGGCGGTATTGTAATGTGGTTGTGGCAAAATACTTCAATGGAAAAGAAAAATTAAGTCTGCTTCACATGTATCGATTATGATAATGTAAGATTTACTGTATTGATGCCATATAATAGTAATATTTGTTACCCCATTTTTTGTTATTTGCTATAAATTATTATTGACATACAATGTTATGTGTTTTTAATTACTATTTAGCAAATGCGATTAGTAATGTATATAACAAACGGATTTGTAAATCAAATTTTCATATTCTTTACTGTACAGATATTTATATATATCATATTTTATACATATTTTAGGTACAGTACTGGGATTTGGATGAGGACATTCATGCTAAAAAAGATAAAGAGTTGTACGACCTAACCCTGGAAGAAGTGAAAGCAGATTTAGATGTTGGTTTTTTAAAATTTCAAGGTAAAACATCATTGTCCTCTATATACTCCATCTCGTATTAAACAAACAAATAACAACCATCATATATGCAGGTAGCTACTCGGCCGATGGAACGACAGAACAGGCATTTATTATAATTGCATTTGATGCGATAAAGACTTTTCCATACAATTTTGACAAATTCACTCCACAACCCACAATCTCTCCTTCTCATTGCGAATCCTTTTAGGAAGCAGGAGATGTACCAGCCCGTCTATGCTTCAGGTTTTTGTTTTTTGTTTTGCTGGGGTTTCTATACATTAAACATACATACGATTCCCATATATTCTCAATGAATTCATGTACATAACATTCTATATGAAATATATTTAAATTCAATTTAGATTTACAACTTGTACGTTCCGTCTACGCCCGAAGCTAGAATGACACAATAACAACCACCCGTATCCTACCCTACACACATGCTTCAACCTCATTGGTCAATACCAAATCGCACGAATTACTCGCCCTAATACGATCTTCACGTACCTATAGGACAAATATTACGCGCTATTCTCCGAAACGCGCGCAAATTTAATTAATGTTATTAATTGTTAGTAATGCATTGTCAGTAATCATATCCTTGTAACATATGATGTTGTTAAAACTAGATAAATTTAGTTTAAATGTTATTTATTTGCTTTTTACAGACACATCATAGAATACCCTGCCACAATTTCCGGAAAAGACTATAGTCAGTGCACTGAGGTAAATTGTGTAAGAGTTATGCCCCTTCTGAATTCTATTACTTAAATATTATTAAATTGTGACAATGAGTTATCTTCCTTTTATCACAATATTTGTCAATGTTGACAAATTATAATCATGTTAAATCACTGAAATAAAAACAGCCAATGAAAAACCTTCTTACATAATTGATTTGAAGGTATATACTATTGTGTAACAACAACTGTCATTAGTCATTTCAATTGTTTTCAAACTTAGGTGGAAAGGCTACTTTAAGTGTTTACAACCAATCATGTCCACCTCCTCTAGATTAACTCAAGAGACTCCTCGTCAAAAACGAAACCAACCAGATAGTAATACCCCAGCCCCGAGCCCCCGACTCACAGACGACGTAACTCCACGTCTGATATGGACGACCCGTCCTGGTCCACCTTCCAACTCAAGCCGGGTAAGGGCAAACATGTCGACTTGCACGTACGCCTTAGTTAGGTACACGCTCGTAAATCCTGACTTTGTGGAGTCTGTGGCTCCGGTCCTAGCACCTGATTTAGCTAAGGCCCTGCTCCCCCTACTACAGGAATCCATTCATGACATTTTGTCAGAGATAGTAGCCCCCCTCAAACAAATTATAGATCAGCAAAGGGGACATATTGAAAACCTTCAGAAGACCAACGACACACTTAGCGATCGGTGTTTTTTTTTGTAGTGGGTAACCTCGAGGGTCAGATCGAGGAGCTAGAACAGTATGGAAGGAGGAAGTCCTCCGATTTCATTATGTCCACCTCAGAGGGGATCCTGTTAATAACACTGATCCAGCCATTGTTAGCATCTGCAGGAACCACCTCAAAATCAACATAGTCGAGGACGACATATTCAGATCTCACATAATTGGTACCCCGAGAGACAATAAGTACCATGTTATTTGCACGTTTAACTTAGAAGTAAGAGGCATCTCAAGGGTAACCCCGACCGTCTGTTTATCACAGAAGATCTCACGCGCGTCCGCCAGGGAATTATGAAGGACCTTTCTGCCGCTAAATCTTCAGGAGATATCCAGTCGTTTTGGTCCAGCGATGGCCGGATCTTCATTAAACGCAGTAGGGACTACAGAAAGATCCTCCTTAAATCACGCGCTCACATTTATGACGTCCTCCCTTCACTCCGCCCAGAGGGTCTACAGGAATCCCAGAGACCAAGTGGTCACTAGCTCTAACAGCATCAGCTCACCTTCTGAAAAATAACTGTGTCAATCTTTTTTTCATATGTATCACATAAAATGCATGTGAGATATAAATTTGACACTAAAGATTTACCGTTTAAGTAACATCAGCTGAGTAAATAACTTTTTTTATTATGATCAATATGAAAAAAAATCAGGTTCTCTTGCTTATATGTATTGGTTTCCACTATATTGATTAAAAATCAGGTGACCAAGTAAACCTGAACACATCAAAATATCCATTGACCGGGCTGCTAATGAGAAAAAGGTGACTCGTTTTATTCAGGAGAAACGTGACATGATACTGGAAGACAGAATCAAGGCTGGTTTAATGACAACATTGGAAAAAAAGGACATGTGTGTGTTTTCCCCCTTTACATGTGCAGCACACAAGATTAACAACATGGCTGTTGCGATGACAACCAAAAGTGCTGCATATCTCTATGCTGATCACCAACCAGCTGGCCGTGCCATGGTTGGGGCCAAAAAACATATTTATGAGTGCAACAAATTACTTTGTGAAAATGCAAGGAAAGAATATGGGCTATGAAACGACTTCAAAGCCTATTCTCTGTGTAATGAAACAGATACTGGATCGAATTTGTTTAAACCAATTGTCGGAAATAGGTATCTCATCTTTATGCAGCGAGAGATTCTGTTCACTCTGGCTACATAAATGATACAGTACATACTGAAGAGACAGCATTCGCCATTTTATATTTTTGAGTGTGTTCTCCTTTGCTACAACAAGCAAAATCAGCGAAATCTCCATTAGACATGGGTTTTTTTTCTACCAAAGTGCTATCAACAAACAAGATAATTGGAGCCGAAACCCTTCTAGTTTGATTGCTGGGACAGATTTCATGTGGGAAGGAGCAAAAGGTCCATCAATGTATGATGCATACATGTAACATATCGGAGTCAAATTCTTCAGTAGCGATCCTCTGAACTCTCTGATCAAAGGTGAGTAAAAGTGTATTAGAGAACATTATTATACATATACACATATCAGTGTTAAAGTAAAAGTAGAAAAAAAAAGAAAAAAAAACAGGCTTTCAAAAGATTACTTCCCATCAAGCTGGTACCCATTTTTACAACGGGGTAGACTGGAACAATGTATATAAATATACTGTTATCAAAAGTTGTCTGAAATTAATCAACTTTAAAATGTGCAGAAATGTTGCACGCTGGACGAGAGAAACTCCATAGTCATACAGAGGAGCATCTTGCTGGTGGTGTTTATGCAGTACCAGCATCACAAGCCATTGAGGCCGGGAACACCATTGGGGATGCGACCAACGATGTGATCGAAAGTACTATTGGAATGCTTGACAGGTAATTATAAAATCACCAAATAGGTAGTTTATTTATTTATAAACCGGTCATGCAACCGTTGTTGGCACAATCCATATAGAATAAATACATGCAACATTCACAAGTATACAAATCCATACTAAAGTCTAGATCTTAATATTAGATACAATGCTTTATTATCAATTATGTTATAATTCCAGACAGATGATGATTGCACCATCCTCCAATCCTCTGAATGTTGGGAGCCTTATAGCTGCGAAGAGAGTCAAGCTAGTGAAATGGGTTGAAGACAATAGTAACACTATATCAAAAGAAAAGGTGTGTGATACTGCGATTAAAAGTGCAAAGAGAAAAAGATTAAAAGCTCTGATTTTGAAGCGTGGGAAAAATCGGGGAAGAAAAAAGAAACGGCTAATGGAAAATTTAAAACGAGCCAAGAAAGAACTCTGCCGAAGTTGTTAAGACATTAAAGTGCTAACAACAACCCAAGTCCTTAAACAATATACTTTGTGGAGATCCCTGTGTACTGCTGGCTCGAAATTGATTCTACGGGCTGATGTTTTAAAGGGCTTTATCAAAAAAACTTGCAGGACCAGAAAAGGGCTCTGATAACATTGGTTTTAAAAAATCCCTCTGGCGTAAGTGACTTGTCAAACTCGTATAACTGGATATGAGTGTGCTGCCCCATATGTATCAGACTGGAATTCTTCAGATGAGGAAACCATTGATATGATTAGCCCATTGGCAGAATTAAAAGGATAACTTGGTCATCGGATGAAGATGAGCCCTTCTGTGACATTATCCCATTAAAAAAGGTGTTGCATTGAACAAAAAACAACAGACTTATATTACAGTGACATTGCAAAGGATAATTTTATTTTAATGTCTTTGTTTAGCGTCGAAAATTGGTATATTTATTGATTTAAACAAAGAGTTATCTCCCCTGGTTTTTTGTGTGTTTTCTTAAAATGCCAGTTTAACAAAATGTATAAACATTTTTTTCTTTCTGCATTTTTTATGTTATAGTAAACCAAACTGAACAATTATAATCAAAAATTAAATAAAAGATAATTTTTTTTAAGAAATGTGTCTGGTCCATTTGGTCAAAATTGAATGATTTGTGATTTTGAAGTGTCACGTTTTTTCAAAATATCAAGATTTCATGCCCTATTTGATTATAGTATTAATGTATATATATATCATTGTAAATAATCATTATAAATGCTCCAGGACTCTTAGTTCTCTAGAAATTGATTAAGGATCACTGATGTGAACTATGATTATTAGTGTTTTAAATATTTGGACGCACGCGCTGCACCCTCCTTGACCCTATTTTCCTATTGGACACGTGTATTCACACTTTAGCTGACACTATCGACATAGACCACGATATTTCAGACCACCAAGCGACATCTGTAGAACTGACTATAGGGACAAATATTATTAGGAGTTATGAACGGAAAAATTTCATGTTATTAGGACGCAGATTTTGAACTTTTTAATAATATGCTAGATGCGACTAACTGGAATGAACTTTTTTTCTATAACCCCTACCTCGGACGATATGTGCGATAAATTTACTTCTAAATATTTAGAAATAGTCCGAGAATGCATTCCCTCAAATTAAGTAACAATTAGACCTAATGACAAGCCGTGGTAGGACTCTGACTTAACACGTGAAATTATGAAAAGGGACCGGCTACTTCAAAAATATTAATCCAGTCGCAATCCTCACAATTCAAATAACTTTAGAAAACAGCGAAATACAGTCAATAACCTCAAAAAAGGAAGAAAGAAACGTTTTATGCGGACATTAATGGCCTTTTAGATAACTATAGTGATACGAACCCTTAACATTTTTGAAAACTTGTTGGCAGACTAATAAAATCATCTGACACATCAAATTCTATTTCACCTTTGAGGAATGCGGCTGGAAATATAGAAATGGATGACAACGTTATGACAAATATACTAAATGACTACTTTGTTTCCATATCCACTATTGACGATACCGACACTGACATACCTATTGCAGAATCAAGAACAGACTCCAGAGTTTCTGAAATACCTTTAAATATAAACGACATCGTTGAAATACTTAATACCCTAAAAAGTGGTAGGGAATGATACAATAAGTCACATTATGATTAAAAACACTGCTAATTCGGTTGCTTATCCTCTATCTTTAATCTTTCGCACAATGGAAACACGCACTTGTAATGCCAATCTATAAAAAGGAGACAAGCAAGATCCTTCCAATTATATACCCATTTCATTACTCTGTACTATTGGCAAAGTTTTCGAACGACCTGTAGCTAAATATTTGCATTAATATCTTTTAGACAATTCTCTTACATATAACTACCAGTCAGGTTTCCAACCAGGTCATTCTACTGTTCACCAGCTTATAAAAAATTACCATACAATATGTGATAATCTGGAAACATAATATACCTGCCTAGTTCTCTGATATTTCCAAAGTATTCGATAGAGTGTGGCATAGGGGTTGGAAGTGAAACTAGCTAGTTATGGCATATCGACAAGTTATTGGACTGGTTCATGGATAATGTATCTGGTAGAAAACAACAATTATTTTTTGGATGTAGCAAATCTATTGTAAAATCTACAAACGCTGGGGTGCCACAGGGCTCGGTTCTTGGACCTCTCTTGTTCATTATATATATTAATGATATAACGGACAACATAGAGAGCCTATCGAAACTTTTTGCGGGTGATACTTCTCTTCTGTGCTCGGATAAATGTCCACAGGTACTTGAACAGAATATTAACAATGATCTTTTGAATCTTCAATCGTGGACTCATAAGTGGCTGGTTAAGTTCAATCCTGCAAAAAACAGAGGCAATGCTTGTTTCTTACACTGACCTAGATCAGATAATTGAAATAAATGTTAATGATGTAAGTATTGAATTTGAAGACTACCATAAGCATCTAGGAGTATTCATCGACTCAAAGTGTAAGTGGAGCTATCACATAGAACATATTAGTAAAACTGTAGCGAAACAATTAGGTGTCCTTCGTCAATTGAAATATATCCTTACTAGACGTACATCAAATAGCATATAAGATCCTTTATTCTTCCGTTTTTAGAATATTGTTGTGAACTCCGCTGCTGATGCAGGTTAGAAAAATTACAGCTTTCTTACCTTCTTATACCAGCAGACAATCTCTTTATAATGAAACGGGATGGGCACCTTTATCCCAACGACGCTCTCGTCGAAAACTTCAATTGTTCTTTAAGATACACAATAATTTTACTCCTAACTATATAAACACCCTACTCCCTCCTGTTGTTGCTAATAATTCTCAGCACTATTTTCGCAAAGAATCAAACTATAATTTGCCCAAAAACAGACTAGAATCATCTAATCTATCGTTATTCCCTCTACAAAAAGGCAGTGGAATCTATTACCCTTAGATGTCAGGCACGATTTACCATTGTCATCTTTTAAAAATTCCACACGTTACACAGATTTACCCCAGGTACCTAACTTTTATTTCTATGGAAAAAGAAAAAATGACATTTTGCATAAAAGTTTAGGAAATCAAGCTAGTACATTGAGAAATCACTTATTTATATCTAATCTTGTCGCTGATAAAACTTGTCACTGTGGCTATCCTAATGAAGATACCTATCATTTCCTTTTTAACTGCAATACTTATGCTGAACAAGGATTAACCCTCTTCCGTGAACTTAATGCATATATTCCTCTCACCGTAAATCTACTCCTTTTTTTAGATACAAATTTGTCTGAGCAGGAAAATAAATTAATCTTCATGCATACTCAGCAATATATTCATGATTCTAACAGATGTTAACCCACCCCGCTCCCTTCTCTTCTTTCTATCTCTCTCTGTTATAGTTAAAAATCAGATTGTATATAGGTTTAAATGTTTTTGTACCGATGCTGACGGTACAAGAGAAACGGATATTCAAGGACGAACGGAATGACAAGGAGGAAGCAAACCAAGGCCCGGGAGTGATGGACAATCGTACAAGGCACGGGAGTAAAGGAAAATAGTACAAGGCACGGGAGGGATGGACAATAGTACAAGGAACGGGAGTGATGGACAATCGTACAAGGCACGGGAGTGAAGGACAATAGTACAAGGAACGGGAGCGATGGACAAAAGTACAAGGCACGGGAGTGATGGACAATAGTACAAGCAGAATGTTAAGGAAAGTGTATAGTGTCAACTTCTGCCGTCAGTATCGGAAAAGATTGTCCACATTATGAAAAAATATATATCTAATTTTTTTTGTAAATACATATACAGATGTTTTATTTCAGGGAAAGGGCTTTAAATAAGTTGTACAACTTGTGCCCAATCCTGTTGCTTTAAAGGCAATAAAATATGTTTAAATCAAATCTAATGTCGGATAAAGTATCTAAGATCTCCCAGCACGCAGATGATACAACTCTGACACTAACTAATGAACGATCCATGACTGAAGTGTTTAACGTTTGGATATTTATAGCCGATCGTCTGGCGCGAAAGTTAAAGACTGAACTATTATGTATTGGTAATGCAGAAATACCGGAAATTGAATGTAAAAAAGTTTAAATTGTTAAAAGAAGTGATTCTAATATTTTCGGAGTACATCTAGGAATGAATAAATCATTGTGTAATAAGCTTAATTGTAATAATAAGGTTGAGTTAAATTATGGTCTCAGAGGAATTTGACAATTCATGGTACGGTATATCGTCTCTATTTTAATCTAAGTGCTGGTATGCGCTTGCGGTAACCGATGCTACCAGAAATAAACTAAAATCTAAGTGCATTGATTTTTATGGAGTAACAAAGCTCATCTGGTGTCATATAAAACTAATATTGAAGTAAATCGTGAGGGTGGATTGCAAACTCCTGATATAGATTTAGAACAAAAGGCTTTCAGAATTAAATTTGCTTTTAGGTTATTTTATAACATTGGAAGTACGTATACTCTTTGGAAGGATACGTGTAAATATTTTTTTTTTCTAATATGAACGTCATGAACAAAGGTATTATGAGTTTGTATTGTAATTATAGTTTTCGTCAGCTTGCGAATATACCCACGTTTTATCTGTCTGCATGATCTGAATGTCGAGTCTGTGAAATTTAATTATGACGTACAACATATCTATTATCAACCTGTTTTTTTGTAATCCTATGGTTGCTGTAAATGGAAAACCGTTATATAATAAACTTTTCACATATGCAGGTTTTATACAGTTGAAACATTTTACTTGCGAAGGTGTTGCAAGTTTCCTTCCCAAATTAGCCATTGTTGAAATTATCCTCGAATAAAATCCCGATATAGGAAAAGATAAAATTTCTTCGCCATACTCGTCCATTAAAGAATATTTACCGCAATCATTGATTACGTTTGAAGAGTAACATTGCAATCCCATTAAACCGAATGATGTACAACCATTATGAAAAATGATATCGGCATGCGGTTTGTCCCAACGACCACACATGAAACGTTGGTGGGGTTCTTGATCTGCCCACGCATGCATTTTATTCAAAGCTTGCCATTTTAATGTCAGGTGAAATCGCTTCAAAATCAATATTATCATCTTAAAGTTTGTAAAGAAAAAGCAGAAAGGGCCTTGCTGGTTTTGATGTTTTCCCTGAAAATTAGGGGGTACCCCAATATTTGATGTTATAAGTACACACAATCAGGATTGATTTTCGTAGATGTTTCAAATCATGAATGTGTTTACATCAGTGATTTTTTTTTAATTCAAACTGAGAACCGGGAAAATAGTCTACCAGCCTGTCTTATATGCCAACCCCACTATCAAAGACTGACTGAAAATGAACCTAGAGGACATCCTTGGAGGCAGCCACCCTTGATGCCATGCTACATTGTATATTTATATATATATTTCATCATCATCAACAACATAACCATCAGTATCGGCATCTACACATTCAATCCATCATCATCATATATCATCATCTGACATAATCATCAACAACATATCAGCATCCTCTACAATGTGTGGTCATCATCATCATCATCATCATCATCATCATCATCACCACCACATTCGCATCAGATAAACGCAGGTAATTACATCTTTTAATGACATACCCCAGTATTTACCCACCACTCCAGTATTTACAAAAATCTCGTACCTAATACATAACATCACCCTTTGCTCACAAGCTCACAACACACATTTGCTGTCTGGCTGCCTTGCGAGCTTTACTTCCAACTTGGCCTGTCCTGCTTTTTTTTATTTCTTTATTTATTATTGTCTAATTACTACACTCTCCTTTCATCTTCATCAAGTGTTTTTTTAAATTGTATTACACTAGTCTCTTTTACTATACTACTATAGATTTCTGTTTAAAAAACCTGTATACATTATCTGAAATTTGTTTAGCAAGCAGCAGGATATTTAGCAACACATTTTACTTACTCAGATGATTTAGCAATTTGGGTGCATCAACATTCAACTGGTTTGCACAGGGATCAGATTCATTCTAGACATAAATAACAAACAAAATACAATGTCTGGATTCAGTATGATGTTGCAGATTCCACATATCCTATCAAAGAATATTACTGTACTTGCCCCATTGGTAAGCGAACTGCTGGAATGTGTGCACATACTACATGCATATTATACTTTCTGGGAAATGCTTCAAAGCAAACAGGATTATCACGCAAACGTGTGCATAATCATTTTAAGAAGTCAGTTGTTTGCTGTGTGCAAGATGCATGCGTGTAATTTATGCGTGTGTTTTGGGAGGCTGCGATATGTTCGTGTTTGTCTCCTTGTGATAGCGCAGAACTGATGCCGACTTTAAAGTGCTACCTCACTGAAACATACTGCCGAAGGCAACCAGCAGGACACCCCACCCGGTCACATTATATTGACAACGGGCGAACCAGTCGTCCTACTCCTAAATTCCTGAGCGTTAAGCAGGAGTAGAAACTATCATTTTTACAGTCTCTGGTATGTTTCGGCCAGGGGACAGAACCCAAAGCCTTCCTCACAAGGGCGAACGCTCAACTTAAGGCCAAAAGTGAGGCATTGTCAAGGGAGACATTAGGAAGAAGAAAATTGTTGAGAAAGAAGAGAAAAGAAAAGATCCCAAATTAAGTCGCTTTTTACGATCATGCAATGGGGGCAGCTGGTTCAATTCGTACGCCCTATCTGCAGGGACATATTGTGATGATTAATACAAATGTAAATAAGTTCAGAAATTCAACAAGAAACACTTTCAGACAGAATATCATGAGTGTAGTAATGAAACCTACTCTATTCCAATCATCTTTAGAAAACGTCTATGAAACACACAGAAGGACCAAAGTGTTGACGAAGCGCTAGGTGAGCGTACTGTCCTCTGACGCCATCTTTCACACGTTATAACATTGTTAAGTCATAATTAACATTGCTTTAAGCTGACAAGTGCAAGTTAAAAAGCTTTCAATTGAGATTTCTAAAAAAAGTTATGTTTTTTTGGTTTAGAGATCTTCCCCATCTCTTCCTTCTACCATTTCGAAGGAAGTGCCGACATTTTAGTGTGTCCTTGCTTGGTAACGAGGATGGGTCTCGCTGGGTTTAAAAAAGCGCATTACCCGTCAAACTTGTTATCATTTGTTTATTATGTGCACAAGGTGACACTTCTTTATTATATTTATAGAACACTTTCATGCACGAAGTTTTACCAACATATTGTATCCGATCAGTTGAATATAATTGAAGTGGAACATATCAAAGCTATCATTTATCCAAGAAAAGTTGAAATATAATGCCAATCCCTCCCCCACCATAAAAAACCAGCCCTGAAATAAGCAAACATACGACGAACGCTAACCTACCTTTTTAATATCCAACTAGTTATAGCCCCTTGTGTGAAAACTATACTATTTCCAATCATTTCCACGAGAATGGTTTAATTATCAAATTTCACATTGTTGACTACACATATGGGAGTGTCGCATTTTGCACGTGTTCTGTTATTCGTGTGTTGGTGCAGTTTTATGCACGAGAAAGACCGATGATATATTTGGGATTAATAGAAGTATGTTCAGTAATATACCTTTTATTTTGGATACACAATTTAAAGAATGTGCCATAAGTAACAACCAGCTTGGCAGTGTTTCACGGTATTCAGGGTGAGTGTGTTTGATTTTTTTTATATCGGTTGCATTGAATCGCGAGACGGTCAGTTGTAGAATGATAACCGGTTTGACAGGTCAAATGTGGTTTTTATACCCAGCGAGACCACTACTCGTTACCAAGCAAGGAAAAACTAAAATGTCGACACTTCCTTAGAAACGATAGTCGGAAGATATGGAGAAGATCTCAAAACCAGAAAAAAAATCGATTTTGTTTTTCAATCTCATTTGAAAGCTTTTTAATTTGTACTGTCAGCTTTACGAAAAGGTTTCACATCTCTACTAAACAATCGTTTTATGCTGGGTTAAGGACGAATCACTCTTTAACTAATGGCATTTGTATTCCACATGAACTGACATCGATTTATTAAAAAAAAGATCTGTCATCGATTAAAAAATTGCATTAGACTCGGTATGGCGAGTGTGACTATGGAAAAATGCGTTTTTTAGAAACTATAAATCTTCACAAATAATGTAATCATTTTTGTAAAAAAAAAACACGCACAGTATCGAGGTAGATCTATTCACTATACATGTAATATATCGAACCGTACTGTTTGTCAATGTGCTGAACTTACATGTAATCACACACTAGTTGTACTCTATTTATGGTTTATATATATATGCTGTACGTTTTTAGTTAAAATATCTGAAGGTAATAAAGAAAATTAACTTTCAACGTCGAAAAAGTGGCATTAAAGTTGACGTCATTTTCGACGTTTTTTGTTATATTCAAAACCCATATTGGACATGACTTATCTTATAACGGTGTAAATCGAGTTGTGTTCATAACAATTTTAGAACAAACTCATTAGATACATCAGGTTGAAAAAGTAGAAAGAACATGGTTATTGAAAACACAAAAGGTATTTTCAACGTCAAAATTGTACATTTTAAGCGAGAAAATATGATAAACTAACGGGCCCCAATCGACGCACCCCCACGAATAAGCACGTGACGGACATTCGAAATTCATTGATTCGAAAAAAAATTGGGGATTTGAACAATTCATTTTTATCTTGTTTCAGTTTTAAAAAACAAATATTCGGGAAAAAAATATTATAAAAGGGCTGAAAACTAGTTTTGCGTGTTGAAAACCCTAAATGGTGTCACACCGGATCTAATAGAAGTGATGCCCTAGGCGGCACTCCTGATCATGCCCAATTTGATCGAATTTCTTGACGACTGCGAAACTAAAAGTGTTCCGAGAGATACTGTTTCCTCGTGACGATCGATAGTAAAGTCGCTTAAAGAGATCGCATACATTTTTTCAGTGTAGAAACAATCTGGGTCGTATTTCCCCTCAGAGCGAGTCCAAAGGGAATCATCGTTCGGAGAAGTCCGAGCTTTCAGGTCTAGTTACAGTTTTGTTGGTAATATGAACTAGATGGATATTTCAGAGACACATATATATGGTTACATTTTTATCTTTGTGATCAAATATATGTCAAGTCACTGTTCAGACATGGTAAAAGCAATTGATAGTAGTTATGCAGTAGAATTAGATGTAGTTGTGTCATTATTTGTCAATATTGCTTTTAACATATTTGTGGTATTTAAAACTATACGCGTTCGTATACATGTAACAGAAATCAGCCTTCCGTGTAATTTTGTACGTAACGCATTGCAGCAAAAAAATTAGCGCGCGCGCGGAAATAGCAAGTGTAAATGCGAGTGAGGTACTGGACGGATGTGATGTAATGTGACCCACGTGAACAACCCGCTATTGAATAGAAATTGCACGTGCCTAGGTTGGTATGTTGCCTCATTTGCATATACCACCATTGACAACTCATTTTCGTTACAAAAAAAACCACAGTAAACATGGCAACATTCAACAAATGCTTTTAATATATGTACGTTGTGTTATATTGCATTATGATGAATAATTTCACAACTTTTCACATGTGAAATTAAATTTCGGAGTTATTGAAGTTATATACGGGGGAAATTGGAAACGGACTGGGAACACTAGTGGTAGCCATAGAGGGGGAGGACTCTGGATTTTTACATGTCGATTGGATAACGCGGGAAGCACTGCGTTTTTGACCGTTAATCGCGCGCTTGTATCCGTTTACAGCGGTACTGCGATGGCCCGTTTGCTCCATAATCAGTTGTTCCGACACATGTCCCTGAAACAACCTCATATCTGTTGTAGCTCGCAGGGAATGGTTTGTATAGAAACCTTTGAATCCAGATTCGTGATGTTTTTTACTATATTGGCCAGCTTGTTGTGTCCAACGGGGACTTCGGAAAACCATATATTTCCATTGGGTTTCGATAGGGACTGGAAGTAGAAATGATCGGGATCGGAATTTGGGTGCAACTTTGAACAATATTTTTCAAATAGCGTCACAGGGCAACGGGTTTTGTTATTTGCCTCATAAGCACGGGCTCTATGGGGGTCCACTCTCCTGTGTTTAAAGACACACTCTCGCAGTATTCTCAATACCTTTTTCCATTCGAGTCCGCTATAACGTTCAAATTTCTGCTTGTCAAATTTCTGTGCACATCCCCCCTCGAAGACCAAAATGTATGCCAAAACTCCAGAATATGGTATTCAGAAAAGTTTGGGGATTTAATGATCCCAAGAACCTCTTTTCCCAAAGAACATTTTCTATCTCAATTGTAATGACCTCGACTTGATTTTTGTTTATACCAACCCCCTTTTTAGTGACCGATTGCATTGCATTATCTAGGCATTTTTTTACGTCTTTGAATTTGGGATCTTGAAGCACAGAAATGTGTAGCCCAAGCGTTTCAAAATGGCGCTGAATTGCCGTTATTATGGAGAATAGCTATAGGCTACCACTAGTATACTCACGCCCATCTTCCCGCTTTAAGGAGAGTACAAAAAATAATAATACAAAAGTAAGTTCTTCATCAGAAAGGTTCTCAAGATTCTCTTTGTCCTGCAGTAATTCCACCAGTTCTTCATTTACATTCTGTTGAACATCGTGTTTCCGCCATTTCCGGTATAGGTTTATTGCCCATTGTTTTTTTTCCGTGCTGTGTTCTCTGGAACAAACGGCTTGGCCATCTTGTTTACAAATTCAGCATTAACTTCTGCAAATCGAGATTGTGCTGTAATCGAATAAATAATATATCATAATGTGGTCTATGGTATCACAAAAACTGCGAAATTGAACAGTTCTATATACCGTGTATTATGTTCGATTTTAACTATTTCGGGGCCCGGGGGGTCGCCGACCGGCGATCGGCCAACTTTCCTGGAAATGGGGTCGAACTCCTGGCCCGTTTATCGGCCGGTGTCCGGCAGGCACTCGTCCGGTGCCCTGCTTATGTCCTTGCGATACCCCTGCGGTATCTGGCAGGGTGCCAACCAATTCTTACAGGTCGTACGGCGGCCGGACGGGCATCTGTAGCGTGCCTGTCGAGGGGATCAACGGCCGGCGGCCGTTTGTCAATTTGAAGGTGAGGTCCTGGTGGACGCTGGACATCCACTGTGCCCATGCCTCGCGTTCCGACAGGCCACTGGTGCTGGGGCCAGCACTGGTAGAAGAAGCCTGCAACATTAACACATAGAAGACTCAGTGAACATTATGCAACAAGCTTCCCCCCCCCCCCCNAAGTCCTCCCCAATCCCGATCGAAGATGCCACTTCTTCAGACTCGTCGGAGCTGGACTCTGGCTGCGCGACCTGAGGCATAAGCAAGGACAAGTGCTACAAAATGGTAAGGAAACAATGTAAAAAAGTGAATATTTAGGAACACAAATGGGAAAAAGAGACACCAATCCTTGTAGATGCTTACCGAACCGAGCACTGAGGACTTTGTACTGCCCCTGTAGTGTGGCGCCAAGAACTCGTACCGCTTGAGCTTGAATTCCTGGAGTGGGTTAGCCTGGTCTGTCCCTTGCCAGACTTCCCTTTCTGCTGCTTGCCCCTCAACTCGAAGTAATCTGTGCGCATCGTCCGAAACCGATTCATGATCTGGGAGGCTGTAAGCAGATGGAAAGGAAACAATGTAAAATAGTGTAAATTTCAAAACACACCAAAATAATGACTGGCAGGAAAAATGTTGGTAAGCATGAAATAAAATTTAAAAAATCTAAAGCATACTCACGCGCCAAACCCATTTCGTCTGTAAATTCCTTTAGCAGGGCGTTCTTCTTTACCCTGGAGGGGAACACATCGTCCTCTTCTTCGGAAAGGGGATTCCCCAGGTTAGTCTTACTTACATCACTTCCACTCTTATTCTCTTTCTCCTCTTCTTGGGGTTGTTTCTTCTTCCTTGTGGGTGCCCTCTCCTTCCCCTTCTTTCCTCCTTTCTTTCACTTGGGCATCTTGTAGTACTTGTATTATGAAACTTGTGTGATAAACTGTGTGTAGATGTAGATGTAGATGAGCCGCCTTTTTCACCCCGCGAGCCCCGGCCGATGTATGACCGATTTCAGGCTGGGCGCCGGTTTGCCGCCGTCCGGCCCCCGGCCGATTTCCGTCAGGCACCGCCAAGTCGGCCGGACGCCTGGTGAGACCCAAAATTTGGCTCGGCGCCCGCCCGACGTGTGCGATGCCCTGCCGGACATCGGCTAGGCATCGACCGATTTATTGCGATGCGAAACGCCGCACCAGGTTTTAAGTCCGAGTTAAAAGTAACTCGATGCCCGCCCGATGCCAAAAAATGACTTGGCAGCTGCAAGGAGTCCCGTTATTTTTTATTTTAAAAATTTTTATTTGCAGTTACTAATCATTCTTACCCTGAAGGACATGAAAACGGCGGGAAGCAGCAACTTCTGTCGGTCCACCCTCCTCAAGCATGTCATCCACGTCAATAGCACATTGAATAGCATTACAGTCTTTGGTCGTAGCGTTTATAAACGTATTCTGGGTTAAAAAATCCCTTCGTCATCATCAGAACTTCCCCCCGTAACAGCATGAAACTGTTCAGCGAGGTCGAGCGCCTGACATAAAATTGCATCAGTGGCACAGTACGACATGTTGGCGACAACAATAAAATGTACAACATGATTATTCCACGTGTTTTGTTGTATACCACCTCTGCACGAGCGCAAGAATGTTGAATATATTTTATCAAATATTTAATAAAATAATAAATGGGGGAACGGGTCGAACACGGGACCTTTCGGTGATGAGCCGAAGATCCTACCTCGGGACTGTGACCGAACCAGGACCGTATGTGCTCGCTTAGCTGGATAATACTTTCGGTGTGTAACTGACAATTATTTATAAAATATGTCTATATATTACCACGCTTTTATATTACATCAAGAAAACCCAAGTTACAATCATATTCTGAACACATTTTTTTATCAGAAAAAAACTCTATACATTTATTCCACTCTATCATTCTATTGTATTCACTCTATTTATAATTAAGCATTGAACTGTTTTTGTATGGTATTTATGTTCTATTTGAATGACACAGCTTTGCAAGCAAACAACATAATGTGCGCTAGCGCAATATGATGTATTTCATGTTACAGGTTTTTTATAAGTAATAAACCAGTAAACCAATTAAAGGACCAAGAAGTTTTCATATATCCAGGCAAAGACGACTTGTTTTGAAGGTCCACGTGCGTGTTAGGAAAGATAACTCTTGTAAGCTTTGTCACGTGACCGATCCATGGAGACGTATACATCATGGCTGCCATGACCAGCACCGTTGAGGATTTGAAAAATGAACAAGTGCCACAATGCCTGTACTGGACCGTGGATCAAGTTGTGGACTGGATCGATAATTTAGGATTTCCATATTACAAGGTTAAAGCATATGTGAATTAATTATTTGGAAGGAATAATCCCTTTGGACAAATGTTTAGGCTTGCTGTAACGGCATAACTCGATCACAGTGTCACGGTGTACGTTACAATTCATTTTTTGTCCGATTAATGTAAAAGCCTTATAACGATTTATTTATTTAGACAGACATCCTTGTAGTGAACATTTGCTTTGACATTCAAAGGCAATTCATTTATTCAATAGCCAATGTTTTTTTCAGAGTCTGTGTTGTACATATCATAATCAACAAGACAGCTGTACTGATGCAGACTATATGTTGCTGCAAGTTTATATATATGGCTATATGGATGCAAATAACTGGATTCAATCATTGTCATTTTGAAGCTTCTCCTCCCACTTCGAAAAAAGTTTTAGAAGAACCCAAAATATTTTTTATTCCGACAAGTTACAGACAGCACATACTTCAAAAGTTATGTATTTTTTTTACATTTATAGGATTTACAAATATATGTTTATATTGATAATTTGATATATACTGTATATATATATATTACAACATTCATGGGTGGGTGTACAATGTATAATGAATCGGTTTTCCATATTTAACATGAATCCCAAGATGGCTTCATCATTCATGCAATAAATTGATGTAAACGATTTGCATGCATACTGACATAAATTCATGTTAGAAAAAAAAGAAAGTTCAGTCCATTAAATTCATACCAGATGCCTTCTATAGCTTCCTGTGATAGGGAGTTTTGCTTTAATTTACCTCAATTTGTATTCATACCAATATGAATGTTGAAAGAATCCTGTTCAATCCTAAGATACTTTTCTATGACTATCTGGGCAGGATTAGTGGGGGTTGCTATGCATGGTTGGATCCCTAAATCCAGGTATCGACCGAAGTTAAAGGCTACAATTGTTTTATTATTTTCAAAACAGTGATGTAAGCAATCTGTAAAAAAAATACAATAAAAAAGCTTCGGAAGCGGGTCGGTGTGTTGTTTGGAGAAAATGTCATAATTCTATTTTATAACCCAGTCCTTCAACAAAAATCACCCGCTCCAAGTCAATATCGTTTTTTATCGGTGGACACATGATGCACTACTGGCCAATCACTTGTTGGGAATAATATGATTTTTTTTTAATATTCAATTATAGCCTTTGGCTGAGGTCGATACCTGGATTTATCGACCCGAGAAAAGATATATTAACAGAGGACACAGTCCGAGGTCAATATATTTTTTCTCGGGTCGATAAATCCAGGTATCGACCGAAGTCAAAGGCTACAATTGTTTTATTATTTTCAAAACAGTAATGTTAGCAATCTGAAAAAAAATCACCGCAAAAATCTTTGGAGTCGCGTCATAATTCTATTTTTAGTAACACCCAGTCCTTCAACAAAAACATGCGCTCCAAGTCAATATCGTTTTTTATCGGTGGACACGTGATGCATTCCTGGCCAATCAGTTGTCGGGAATAATATGAAAAAATAATAAATAAATATATTGAAATACCAAATTGTAGTTGGAAGTCAAATTTAGTGAGATAGATAGTGCATAGTTCTATCAAAACTATTGGCATTATAGAGGTTTCACTGAACACAGGGTCCAATGTAAAATTTCTAGGATGAATTTATGTTGTGTTTTTAATCAGTTTAGAATTTCACCTTTTTGCTTAATGATGTTCATATGTATATCAATGTCTTTGTCTTCATCAGGCTTGTTTTGCTACAAACATGATCAATGGACGAAAACTAGTCACTATTGAGGCTAAAGCTCTACCCAGTATTGGTATCACAGATTTTGAACACATAAAGGTAAGTTCAAATTACCTGTAAAACATTCACCTATACGTCACATGAAGGACTTTAGTGGTGATTTTCTATTTAGCTGTTATCATGATTTAGCATTTAATTTCCATTTTAGTGTGAAAAGCGCTACAATATGATTAATGCTAAAATAACTAAAATTTACAGTGCAGTTGATCTATGCTATAATAAACATAGGCCCATATGGCCTCACTCTCATTCAATGGTCAGTGATAAGATAGATGTTGAATAGGACCACAGGATTTTGTATTTCTGTAACAAAACGTAAAAAAAAAATAAAAAAAATTAATACTATATATACAGTGTACATGTGTATATATATATATACTTATTCTGCTTGGTATCAGTATCTCAAATGAGTTTCCGTCTTTATCACAGATAATCGCAAAAAGCATTCGTGACATGCTGAATCTTGAGGAGCCTGACTGGACAAGGAGTATCTCACTGCCTCCTCGTAATGATATAGGTAAAACAAGAAAGATTGTTAACATTGTTTTCGTATTTATAACCTCATCCACACTGTACTTAATCCTGTAATGTTATGATGTTGTTTTCTGGCGAAACTCGGCAAAAGTTTTTAAGGTCTGAATTAACAAGTCATGCTTTTTAGCCTGATGAATATTACTTCTCAGATGAGTATACAATGCCGGTATTGCCAGTTTCAAATCTTCCCCCCTGAGTGAAAGACGTACATTATTAGACAGCTCTACTTCAACGAAGATAAAACAGATTTTTCCAATAAAACAAACAGAACCTTGGCCAAAAGAACCGATTCATGTCAGATATAGAGGATATTTAATGGTGTCTTCATTAATAGCAAATATATTTCAGGAGTGTGGCTATTATATTGATATTTTTCGCGTGTGCACAGCACGAGTGAAAAATATCAAAATATTCGCAACACAAGTGAAATATATTTGTTATTACTGAAGACACCATTAAATTTTCTATTTCTTACATTTTTAAAGCATAAAACGTGAAAAAAATGTAATGCTTTAAAAAAGGGTGGGAATCGGAAGCGTAAGAATTAGCGCCATATTCTAATGACGTCACACTTGACAACAAGGCTGCACGCCATTTTGAATGGGATACTCAACGCAATTCCGACGTTTTCTACTATTTCCTGGTATGATTGCTTATAAAAATGTTATTAATTGTATATTTATGTAAATACTTAAGTGTGTGTACCAAACATTTACCATAATTACCACTTATTCTACCGTCGCTTCATTTGAATATGAACAAAAAATCGTTGCCTTTGAATGCAGCGAATAGAGGAAACCGTTATGATTGGTCAATACCTAAAAGTGGTATTTTCACAGTGTGAAAATATCTTTTTTGATATCTGTCACAGTGTGAAAATATCTTTTTTGATATCTGTCACAGTGTGAAAATATCTCTTTTGATATCTGTCACAGTGTGAAAGATATCAGTTTTATAATCAAGTTGATAGAATCCGATATTTCATTGACAAAAATGTAATAAAAATGCTTGTGTCATTTTCTAATATTTGTATTGTACTTTTACAGGTATGTACGTAGAAAGGAAAAGTGGAACAGGGAAGAACATTGACAGTTTGACATTTAATAAATTCCTTCAGGACTTCAAGGATGCTAAGTGGAGACCCCCTCTAGCCAACCACTGCCTGATTCTACCACGGTGTTAAAACGTCTGTACTCTGCAATTAACTGCATGGCAATATCACTTTCTACTTGACATGTTGTAAGAAATAGATCTTGAACTACTTGGCATCTTCAGTGTGGGCAGTGAACATCTGCTATATATACAGATGTAAGCATTATGCTTATGTTACTGGACACTGTATATTTTTGTCTTGGACCCAAGATTTGTTGACATTTGATGGACTGTACCTTAAAGACAACTGACAGATGGAGACATTTTACGTATATATATCTATATTACAGCCAAAACTGAAGCAAAGTATGTTAAATCAGCCAGATTTTACAGATTTCTTTTATTCTTCTATTAACATGAAAAATGAATCCGTAATTAACTGTGAAACAGTTATTTCTTTTTTCATGTGTTGGAAACCAATGTCTCAATTAATCCTTTAAAAACGATGCTGTGATATTGACACAAATGTTTCGCCTTGTTTAAATAACACATGAACAGCCTTTAATAGACTAAAGTGCAAATTTCAAACTTAATGAATTATCAATGTTTAAAATGAAATATCTAAATATTACATTTTAATATGTGGAAAGTAAAAGAAATTAATGAAAATTGAATTTTGAACTTAAGTTTAAATCCTTTCATGATTTAGTTCCTGTCTGGTTTACTTAGATTCACTGAAAGAATGTCCGTACAAAATAAACCAGAAGATATTTTGCCTAAAGCATACAGCCCTAGATCTGGGGCCTAAAACTGACATCTGCTTCATACATAGTCTATTTTTTGTATTCATGACTTTATTTCAAAAGAACCAAAGACTAAATTTTTAATGAACCATGTGATTGGCCTACATAATAAGCTATTCATTAACAGTTTATATGGATACAGTATATATATTTTATTAAAGGTACACCGTGACAAATTCAAATTCTGTGATTAGACCTTGTTATAAAATTCATACACAAAAGCCGTCCATATGCACATGAGATTTACTGCGTATTTTTTTCATTTTTTTTTTTTATTAACTGATGCTTTATTTATTAAGTGATGATCTTAATGTCCTATATCCTATATGGTTTATTCTTATACACAGGTTTTCACTGTCAAAAGGAAACCCCATGTGTCTTACTATAAAAAAGACACATCTTATACACTGTAGTTATATATAGTAATACTTGTTATTCAAATATTACACAGCCTGTTAGCTCAGAATGGTTTTTATAAATGAAGAGCAAATTTAAAATCCTTATGTCAGAAAATTCAATTGCCAATTACACTACATGTATATTTACAATGCACAAGGCAACCAGTTCACTTTACCAAATAATGTGCCAAGAAGTTAGACACTTATGCCAAGTACAGACACAGGGTTGGTGTGTGTACATGCTTTACATACCAAAAACCAACTAAAGCATTGCTATATGTGACAAATCTTTTTTCCGTTAATTTGATACAGTGGGTTTTGTGTAAGCTGTGTGCAACAATAGAAACATTTTCTATGCTCTTCATCTTTTATGTACAAGTGTATACATTCACATCTGTTAAACTTGCAAATCTTTTATTATTTGTTGATTTGTTTTGATATTAAATAAATTATGTATTTCAAACAAAATGTCTTTGTTTTTCCTTCTTCATTATACATTAATGATTCCTGTGCCACTGACCAAAAATATATCTTTGCATTGTAAACTAATTACTTCTGGAACGATTATTCTGTCTTTGCGTGTTGCAGAGTTATCTTCTTTTGTGAGCAGGTATTGATTGTTACGTCATTGGTTTGTGTGAGAAAATTAAGTCGTTTTCTCAAAAATTGATGACGTTACTCTCACAAACAAATGATGTAACAATCAAGAGCAGATAACTCTGCAATACGAAAAGACGGAATAGCTTTCAAAATATTTCATAAATGATTTCTGAAAAAGAAAACCTCACTGTGGAACTTATATGGAAAATTTACTAAAGATGATTTTTTGTATACAACAATGATCCGAGTGAAAAGACCAGAACAAAGTTGGCACCATATTAACTATATATACTTTCGCTCTACCAACTGATCCTAAGCTACGTGGTCAATGGAAGTATCCTGACCCAGTGTCGCTTCAGTTATATCAAAATGAAATTAAGGGGAGGTTACTGTATTTACGAAAAAAGTAAGTGGACTTTTCTAGTGTTTTACTAGTCAGTTGGACAGAGATCCTTAATTGTAATTTAATTTATTCCTTTTCTACAATTAATCATCAAATATATGTATTCAGTTTAACATTCTAAAAGCTGACAGCATCTTTAGGTTTCACAAAGAGGCAAACACCAGTGGGTAAAGTATCAGAATTGTGATTTATTTTCTTTGAAAACAAAAAAATGAACTGTATAAAAATTCTAATACTGAGTTGTTGTGTTTGATGGCTTCAGTTTGAAAGTGTCCATGTTCAATTTTTTTTAATTTTCACACATCACACAGCACAGCTGTTGTCTGTCACTTACTGAACCAGTTCAAACTAACCACAACTCTAGATCTCCATCATTCTGTCAATACCAGTTATAGCCTCATTTGTGAATTTCCCTGCAACAGAAACGTTTTAGTCAGACAACAGAGTGTAGTTGAATTTATTATATTTTTATGAAGAGAAGTGTTTAGATAATTGACTAGCTGTTTATATCAGATTTAAACAAACATATGGCCTCTATATACTTGGGCTTAATACTTGTACTCAAGTAACCATTTGACTCGCTGTCCTGGTAAATGTACAACCCCAGTGCAATTCTGTTTATTTTCGATATTTCTATATCTCCATATCAAATACTGTAAAGCATCTAACTATTTGCGAGATGAAAAGTTTGGAAACCGATACTTTTCCACAAAAAATAGCTCCATGTGAGAAAACTATAGCAGTTACTTTACCCTGAGCTTAAACAGAAACAAATAAGGGACATAACATTGAAAAAGAATTTGAAATAAAAAATATATTACACTTGCAATACCATCTATAAATGTACCAAGCATGGATACAAAATTTCTAAATTTTTGCATAAGATGATACATGTACTAGAGGTACAGCTCCCATAGAAAAACTATATCAATATACATGTATGTTTTCAGGAAATATGACTAAGGGCCTGTTCGTTCATGCAGAACAACCGGCACATCGTTCTTTTTTTAAATGTAACATTTTCAGGTATAAATCCTGGCAGATCTGCAAAAGTTTATTCAGGCCTTGCAAGGCTTGGTCAAACTCTCCTGAAAGCAGCAGCTGATTACTGATATATTAGTCTGACCTTATTTCATAAACAGATAACTCTCATCCAACCGGTTAACCATTAAGATCGCAATAACGAAACCGGCCAAATAATTTTACAAAAGGGGTATAACTCTGTTAAAAAGAAAGTATTGAAATAAAAAATAGTAAGGTCAGGTACACAACTGCAAAGTGTGGTTATTATATCTGGAGAATCACAAAATCTGAATGAAAACTGTAGGAGGAATTATTACATTTTGCTTAAAGATTTGAAAAGGGGACATAACTCCCATAAGAAAATAGCCAAATGGAAAACGTAAGCACACATGAGCAGTTAAAGGTTGAGGTGACTGCATGAGATGGAGTTGCAAGATACTGAGATGAAATCTGAATCTGTACAAGAAATAGTCTGGATATGATTCCATCTAAGGGCAGACGGACAACATGATTGCAGTATTACCCCTTGAATTTTGTTGCAGGGATAAAATAAATAAAGTAGCACCCAACAATATATACAATAATTCCACAAATTTCAATTTTTGCAGAAATATTTGAAATATTTAACCAATAAAAAAAAACGCTCATTAGGTGTTTTTTTGTGTAATTTATTCAACTTACCCATTGTATTAATGTTCTGTCCATGTCCAACTATGCAGTCCTTTAGTTCACATTTCTCGTTCACAGTAGACCTTGCCCCGATAAGACTGCCTTGAATATTGCACCTGACAAATGCACATAATCAAATGTTAAATGATTAAATGATATCCCTGATTGAAGGGAGGTAATAAAACCAAATGTGATTTACATTTAGAACCAAAAACAATCTGAAACATTTTTGCTTCTTAATGCCACACAAATACTGGGCATCAATGATACAGTTTTTGATTTTTTTTTAATTCGTTATGATGTGTCTCCTTCAAAGTCCAATTGTGAGAGTCGTACCTGATTTATTTGCTGAGGATCATGCTAATACGAACTGTACACCAACTTAATACAAGTGTTTGAACGATATATTTTTTTCGCTCACAAAATTTTTCATTCACTTTATTGTAATTTCATCATTATCTTGCAAATATGGTGAATGTTTGATACTGAAAAAAAAACAGCCTGACAGACAGTAAATTAACTAGCCAAGGACTTATGACTGAACATATACAATATATGGCCCACTAAATCAGCTCACTCAGATATAATGTGTTATATTCAGATTTAAAAGCTTCAAAATAAATATTGTATACTCAAAACAGAAGCTTTTACATCAGGAGAATTAATAAAAATAAAATCTCACCCTTCCAGTATTGAGACATGATCAAGGATGACAGAGTTAGCAATTTTGACCTTGTCTCCAATCGTGCAGTGTTTGCCTATAATTGACCTCTTTACTGACGTCTTCTCTCCAATCTGTGCACCTTCCGCTACCAAACAGTCTGTTCCAACCTTCAAATATTTAAAACATCTCATAAAAGATTTGTTCTGCAACACACCTGCTGTCTTGATTGAGCAGTTCTTCTAAATGGTACTGACCAACTTCAACAATTTGAAGATAAAATGTTAAGCCTAGTGGGAGGACTACCAAGCCCTGATACTATTTTCTTGTATCTTTTAATCTCTGATGAGAATATAATAATGAACCTACACATACATTTCTTAAGTTAGAGCTTGCATTAACATATCGATCTGGTGCTTGTACTTATACTAATGAATAGTAAATAGAATCTTAAAGATTAAAGAAATCTGTCTTAATTCTAATATCTCATATGTACACACCTGTGACTTGCCCTTTATTGACGTAGAAGGGTGAACAACAATAGTCTCCTTTTCACTGGCCAGGTCTGCTAAAACCCTTGGGATCTACAACAAATGTACAGGTCACATGACTGTGTGATGTCATCCAACAGCAGACGTACGCGTTAACTTTTATTTATCAAAAAAGTCTCTCAAACTTATCCAATGCTTTCTTATTAAACTTTGTCTCAAATCTACTCAACTTGTTTAAAAATGTTCCCTCCTTGTTATCAGGAAATGTTATCTATTACATAAAGAATAAAGTTTATTTTTAAATGACTTTGTTTTAAAGAAAACTGTAAAATAATATTTGATAATCTTGTCAAATAATCAAATGGATCAAATTCTTTAGTAATGGACGATTTTCCAGTATGTTATAACTTATATCCCAACAATTTATACCTGTTGTCATGGCATGATTCCTTCAGCCTGTGATGTCCCAACAGGCTGGTATTATAAATACATTTACCATTCTCTGATCTTAATCAAATGTTTAAAACACTTGTTGTTGAGCATATGGTCAGTAATATTAAAGATATCAAACATAGGTCAGAATGCATGCCAGTTTTAAGTGAATAACTGGTTGTTATTGAACCACAATCATCCGTAAATTTGTAATAGAATGTGAAATATGTATTTCCATCCAAAATTACATTAACATGATGAATAATTTCCTTATAAGATTATGCAAGCTTTAATTGTCCTTTAGAACTGTGCATATATGATCTATATGTAACAGAGGTCAGTAGTTTTCAGTAGATCTGTTAGGAGTTACACTCTACCAAATGAGCTAAAGCTCGGTAGGAAGTGGCTAGTATTTTACCAGAGTGACATATTCTCCCTCCAAGAAATAACTTGCCCCGTTTTTTTCTTGGGGATATTTTTATTCATGTGAAAGTATCGCTGGATATTTTGTCAACATTTCCCGGGTCCCTACATAGACGCTAATGTAACAAAGATCATGATTTTGTCCATGACTCCGCTTTGAGTCGAATCCGTGACCTCTTGCTTACTAGCCTAACACTCTACAAATGAGCTGAAGAAAAATTCTCCCTCGCCGGGTTGGTAGGAAACAACTAGTTTTGTTTACCAGGGTGCCATATATATACAACGTAAGTACAACCTGGCCTACCTGTTTGTTAGACTCGTTGTAAGCAGCAACTGTGTTTGCCTTCACACAGAATCCATCACTCTGTACGTGTGCGTAACATCGAATCGGGTTGTGATGGAAGCAGTCCTCCATGTCACCCCTATGATCAATCCAGGTGGACATTTCTCTTATTTTCTCTGTTATTTCATCAACTTTTGAAAATGTGAATATATCTGAAGGAAAAAGAAGGTCTTGTTGTTAATCATAAATTTCATATGGTGATGGTAGGGCAAGATTGTTTAAATTCAATTATAATTTTTATTCTTTTTCATATTTTCCCAAATCTCAATCACAACTATCAAAACATACATTCCATTCAAGGAAAAGATAGTTACATTTAGTAGCTAAATTACTTTAGAATTATCATCTTGCAATTTGTATCTGCCAGTGAGTTGAATATCCCTTCTAGAGCAACAGCCAGGTTTGCAATGATCCTGCATTATCTTTGAAGTTTTTGTTCCAAAACTGAAAACCTTACCTGTGTTCCCCTGTGCTTAAAAATGTACAGCCGTGGTATTACAGTATGTTGCCATTCAAAGGGAGACAAACAAACTGCACAATTTATCGATGTATGTTTACAAAAGATTTATATAACTTAAACAGTTTATCTCATTTCAAAAAAGCCATTCGGATTGATATGTCTCGCCTATGCCCCGCTTTGACCATCAACACACATATCAGAGAAACTAACTTAAATGCAAAAACTTAATCTATGGTCCAAGTTTGGTTGGTCTAGCACTTATACTTTCAGAGAAACTAACTTAAACACAAACTTATACTCTTTTAGAGGAACTAACTTAAACACAAAAACTTAATGTTGACGCCGCCATCGTCGTCGGAAAAGCAACACCTAAGTCACAGCGAGACAAAAAGGACAAGAAAAGGAGGTTTCACTTGTAATTCCTTTTGAGATAAAAATGTACCTGGTCGAACGTCCTCCGACACCACCGACATGTTTGCCTTCCCCACATCACAGCTGGCTTTAGGTTTGGAGAACTGCTTTTTTATTAAGTATGGAATAAGTTCTCCTTTTATAGACGAGATCGCTTTACTGTTAATATAGAATAAAAACAGAATTTCTTAGTCATCTTGTCCTGATATACTGCATTAAATAAAAAGAATTCCTACAATTTTTTTTTTTTATTAGTTGTTCAATATATATACATGTACATCATAACGCTGAAATAAATCAACTTAAAAAATGTTGGTCTCTACTACTGAATTCAATTGTTTCTCATGATCATTGTTAATCCAGCTACCATCCTGCCATTGCTTTCTGGATAGACTGAACTTTCTCCAAACATAACTGTCCTATACATAAGCTAGAATCCCAACTGTTTTACATCCAGCTGCAACTGCTGGGAATGATGGTGGCTGGACTATCTTCTTAGAATGAAGGTGGTTCAATATTATCTCCTGATAATGATGGTACCAGGATAACCAAGTTTTCACTGTACAATTTGTTGTTGGCCTTTTTTGTCCACTGGCTTACTTTATTGTACAATTGTATATAAATCATATTTACCTTGAATCAAGAAAATCCACAACCCATTTCTTCATAATGTACATATGGCAATCTGTTAAACCTGATTTTATGTTCAGGAAAGGATGTCTGAAAACAAAAACAAACTAAAAATAATACAGAAAAAATAGAACTTGTCGACCAGTTCTTGGCATTCTGTTTAAAATCAATTCATTAAGTGTTAAATTTATTTATGTTGGACTTATCCTCTTGCTCGAGGTTGAAAAAGGTAAAAAAAAAATCAGGGACAAGCATTCCCATTTTATACTAATATCCTTCTTTTAAAAGTACCAGTGTAACAGCTGCCAACTCTCCCCCCCCCCCC